>NW_012026847.1:461500-607923 GCF_000956235.1 Wasmannia auropunctata | reverse complement strand
AATGGGATTTCGTAAACGAGAAAAACTGATCGTCCAGCAAAAGATCTCACTGCATTGTTTAATGCTATTAAAGAAATAAAATTGGGGAAGAAATCGATACGAAGCGTTGCTTTGTCATACGATATTCATAGAACAAGTTTGAATCGATATGATTTGCAGCTTGATAAGTAGATCGTCGATTTTTCAACAATCAGCGACGACGATCTTTTAATAAAAATTCAATCACTTTGTACGGGCGGTGCACCATCATCATCTTCTGACTCGGAAGAAGAAGACTTCTGCATCATTTGTATGAAATGCCCATACATGACAGCCGGTTATTACATCTGCGTACATTGCGATTCTGAGTACTCGCAGATGGAAAATTAATTTCAATGTTCGTGTGTTTTTTGATGTTTTTTTCAATGAAATTAATTAAAAAATAATTAAAATTTCAAAATATGCTGTTTTGGCTTTATTTTATAATATATTTTTTAAGAATTTTTAGGATTTATACGGTTGACCAAATTACGTTATAAAAAAAAATCTTGATTTTTTGTGTTTCGGAAAAATGATCATATTTTTTTGCGATGAAATAGAAGATAGGTATATTCGAGAAAAAGTTGCGCTAGGTTTTTACCTTTCCAACGGTTTATTTGATTTCATGAAATTCGAAAAAATACGAGTTTCAGAGTTGTTAAAAAAAAAGTTGACCAAATTACGCTACTTTACTCTATATATTTGTGGATCTTCCTGATAGTGCACTCTTGCAATATTTAATGATCCAACATGTGTTAAATGTGTTAAATGAGTTGTTTTGCAAAGCGTTCAAACAGCCTACTTTATTATTTTTGGAAGGTTTTTTGAGGCTTTCCTGGGTAAATAACCTTTTTTTCATGAATGTTTGGACTTTCAAAATGATAAATTTATATATTTAATTTTATTTAAAAAATGTCCGTTCAGGGTCAAAAATAGCCATTTTTGCACATCCTACTTTGTTACAATAAACATTTATTTTGTATCGTCAGAAACAAGTTTCAAGACCAGTTTTTTCCAAGAAGTTTATTCCTAGAGCAATCATCAAAACCAAGAAATTAGTAAACAAGACAGAAAGAGTGAAAGAAGGAGAGAGAGAGAGAGAGAGAGAGAGAGAGACAGACAGACAGACAGAGAGACAGAGAGAATGAATGGAAGAAAAGAAGAAAGAAAAGAAATGAGAGTAAGTATAAATTGCAAACTTTCGCTAATCGTAAGAGATGCTCGTGCGGGTATTGAAACTTGACGAAGAGAAAGGAGGAGGGAGAAGGGAGCGAGGAACAAGCATCTTCCGAAATCTCTCCGTTTCCAACATGAGAATGTTACGCGAAGAGAAGACGCGGATAGGATATAAGCACGGGGCGGGGATGAGGCCGGGGGAGAATGAAAATAGATGGGATGAAAATAAATCGGTATAGGCGTAATGCGAGAGAGAGAAGCAGAAATAGAGGTATAGTTCTGATGCGAGCCGTGGTGGACTGACGGCCAATATCGATGGAAAACCACCCATTTTTATCGTCCCGAACTGTTATACCTTGAGGTTCGTTTATGCATGATACACACGTATATGTATATGAATATATAAGCGCGCGCGCACGAGCACGCGTGCACACACATACACATACACACAATAATAAAAAAACTGTATGAGCAACACACACGACTAATCACACGTACACGCAGGTCCGTATTTACATTCCGTATTCAGCATTAATGCAGGCATCTGATATTGGGTTTTTGTTAGTATCTTTAATATTATAATTTTGAGAATAAAAATCACGAGAGAAAGAGAGAGAGAACCCATATATTGTTATGGATTGTAAATTTACTAGCCGCATATATTAGCGTTGAACACGAAATATAAATGCGGACCGAAGGCACGAACGTCACGGACATGTGGAATGATGTCACATTGCTAATTGGCAAATTTGTATTCCACGGATGGAAAATAAGGAGATTGAGTGAAGCTAATTAAAAAGATCCTGTATGCTCGTTTCTCCGTGTCTCACTCATCGATGACCAAAGACGTGAGTTTGCCACCGAAACCGTCGTCATTGCTTTATTCCTTCTGTTGAGAATAAATACCCTGATGAATGATATATTGATACTATATCGTCAATTGATCAACAATAGTTGAACGGATGATTGTTTGTCGCGGGAGGATCAATTGACGAGTTTCCGTGCTAATCGATTACTCGAACTGTCGCGCGCGATCGACTACAATAATTATATATAATTAAAAATGTAGCATTTCATTAGCATCATTTTAACAAGAATTATATCTAGCAAGAATTAAAAAACAAATCACTTCCATCTTCTCGAATATCAGAAGTCATCCTTACAGTTCATCGTAAAACATTAAAATTCGTGTACGTAACGTTTATTCATTTATCGTCGCGTGTCTGAATTCAGCCTGAGTTGTAAGCATTGCCAAGAGCATTGTCAGTCCATCTGCCGTGAATACAACAGTAATAATAACGAATTATAGTGATAGTAATTATTAATTGTAACTAGCGATCTACTTCCACTTTCCATTGGAAAACACGCGTCTCTGTATCATAGTACTTGTATTATATTTATATTTTATATGTACAAATTAGTCATGTAATTTCTTGTAATAAAGATCACAATTTACAACGTGTGCCCTGAATTATCTTCTGTCCCATTTGTTCCTGCCATAAATTTATTATACGAAATATTTTTTTTTCGACGTGAAAATATGCCGCTAAATATTTTTCCTTTTTTTTTATTTATTTATTTGCGAAGAAATAAGAAAATATTACGTTCATCTTCTTACTCCAGAACGCAATGTTACGAATCAACCATCTCAAATTTATCTTTTTTATTTTATAAATGTAACTTACGTCACTACCACAAAAACGTCTCACATAACATAGAATGAATTAGCGCTGGAAAGAGAGTCGACCCTGACGAATTCCTGAGACAATTTATTGGGACGTTCTAGGCCAGGACGCAATTCTCGGCGGCCGGCGTATGCGAATGTAGGTCCACCTCCATTTGTCTGTCGACGTTGATACTTTGTTTCACAATGCGCGGCTGCACGCGACTTCGCGCAGAAAACGGGCACGACGTTCAAGATGAATCGCGTACCGTCTCGGAGAAATTGCGTGACGGATGAGCGAGCATAATAATGCAACACGGATGAAAGACGAGGGGCTCTATCAAAATTCAATGCGACGGTTAAACGTCAATTTGCCATAATGGACGATGGGCAACAAGCTGACCGGTTATTGCAATAAGTGATCGCATTTTTTTTAAATAATGATAAGATTAGGATGATATAGGGCGCAAACAATTCCGCTCAAGGCTCATGTTTCTATAATGCACAACATTAAGTTGGGATTAAGGGGAGTTTCACCTTTGCCGGCCGTAAAATTAGCCCTTGTTTCATGAATTTTTTAAGAAAATCTTTTATATATGCAGTAAAACGCGGGTTTTTGCATAAATTTATATATTATTTGAACAGCAAAAATATAATTTTTATTTATATAAAAATTATTTTAATTAAAAATTAAGTATTTTAATGCCTCCAAGTGGCGATTGAATGTGGCATGTTTTTCGAGCTGCAAACGGAAGTAACTAAGAAAAAACGAATTAAGATATTGATTTGATTCTTTTTTCCTCTTGATTCTAATACTTTAACGCATGGGTGAACTAAAATCATGATTTTACAACAAACATTCAATTTGTTATTAACAAAAATTTTTTAAATTTTTAGGGCAAAATAAAATTTTTTTTCAAATGCTACCATTTTTAAAAATTTCAGGTAATTGACATCATTTTAGTTCACGCCAAGAGGAAAAAAGAATCAAGTCGATATCTTAATTCGTTTTATCGTAATTATTTCCGTCAGCTCGAAAAACATGCCACATTCAATCTCCACTTGGAGACATTAAAATACGTTTTTATATAAATAAAAAAATTTTTTTTGCTGTTTAAATAATATATAAGTTTATGCAAAAACCCACGTTTTACTGTACCTATATAATAGATTTTCTTCAAAAAATTCATAAGGGCTAATTTTACGGCTGGCAAAGGTAAAAACCCCCTTAATTGCATTAAAAAATCAAATTACAATAAGAGATTCTGAAGTTTATAGCTTCGAGCAAACGAAGATTTATGAAATCTGCCAATGTCAAAAGACGATATACAATTAAGACAAAGCGATGCTTGAAAATCACTGCTGTCAGTAATATCAGGCAATTTAGTCGCGGGATGAGTAACCTTCGAGCTCAATTATGCTCTTATCGCAGATAAAATACGATTATGGTCGCAATTAAATCCTTAAAATTGCTGATTACAATATACGCATCGCGTAATCGCGAGACCTCGGCATTTGAATGGATCGTTCGAAAATACAATTGAATCAACGGCGGTTTCACATGCAAAGAGAATACGTGACATAAGCACGCTGCTACGATACCGCGCGAACGATACGCCTCACACACGCACACGTGCAATTTGATCGCGCACACGCGTCGCGTGATTTACGAATCTATTACTAAAATCACACTTTTATCGTCTCATTATGAACTATTACTGATTCGAATGTTAAAGATGTTTTTCAGCTATGAGATTTCATGCGCATATCCATAAATATGATATAGCAAAGATAATATTTTGCGTATAAGTATTTTAAATAAATACTTTTGTAAATACAATTATTAAGATAAAAAAAAATTAGATCTGTAAAAAATGGAACGCTAATCGGACCGATCTCGTCCTTTATATTTATTCAGAAAATTGAAAACCATTCCTATTGAATTGTACAAATATATTTAAATAAACCGTGCGTGTATGATCGCGTAAACTAATTATTTTCATTCAATACCTCCGCTTTCTGAGATTTTCCGTATAATTGCATGGATATTGCTTGTTCCCCAACAGAATTGAAGTTTTCAAAGACTTTTCACAATCGAATATAAATTAAATCATTTAATACAATATTCTTTTTTATAAGTATATACGGAAAAACAAAAAAATTTACCAAATCTGTCAATTTGCTCCGATATTCTGCATGCTCATTTATGGCAGGAACCTGCGCATCACCGCATCAAGTGGTCATCGTACGATACGGACAGTTCATATAGATAGTAAGAGAGCGAGGGAGAGAGGAGCTGAAGAGTTACATTCGAGATACACTCGATTGCACATTAGCCTATTAGTAGCGGAATCGGGGGTAGGGATCGGTGCGGTGTCACGAAATTATCATCGGGCGCGGGAAGCGAGCGTGGCGTTTCATGTACTCGGAACAACGGCGGGCGGCCACGCCGGTCGCGGAGTAGCGGCGGCGGGCAAAGGCGATTAGGGGGCAGCAAGAAGAGACGTCGTGGCCAAGTCAGTAACAGCAGTAGCGTTAAGGCAGTCTGAGAGAATGGCTCACGGCGCAGCACGCTGGAGCGTTCTGCTGGGCACGCTGGCCCTCGTGCTGGCCCTAATCGCGCCCTTCACCGCAGCCCTATCCAAACGGGAGCTATACCAGTACACGGGACCGGGTAACAATGTCCTCGAAACCGATAGCAATGGAATGCTGATATCCGCCGAGGCTCTCCTCAAAACACCCATCGCTTTCTACGACAAAATCTACAACTCGATATTCGTGAGTATTGACAGTGGGTTGGCTCTCAGTATCGGATACTTGTTAGCGTTAATATGGCCAAAATAATTATTCGAACTGCCAAATATATTTTTAGCTATACGGATTCATATTACTGCAAATCCAAAGTGTGTAAAAAGTGCCTCGTCCGTGTAAAAATAACATGTTATATCGGATTATATAAAAATATAAATTTACACATTTAAATGTGTTATTTTTATACGGATGAGGCATTTTTTTGCACGCTTTGGATTTGCAGGGTATTTAATTAAATTTTGATTAATGAATGTTATAAAAAAAGTCTATTCTTTTTTCGGTAATGAGAACACTAATGAGAATTATAGGATTATTACGCGATTTACACTGTGAAAAATGTATAATTAATCCTAATTACCTAATCTTAAGATGTACGAAAGTACACACACACGACTTAAAAATAACACGGTATGTGCATATACACATAAAACGGAATTGCATATAATGTGGAATAATCTTCATCTTCAAGAATAAATTAAAGCATGACTTCAGGAGAAAGTTCTTTCTCATGATAATTATATCATAATTATGCCATGTGAGCACTGTTTTTAAATTTAAAAATTACATTGCGATGTTGTAATCTTTCTATGATTGTATTCTGTCTCGTCATTCTTGTAATTCAAACAATTTAATATTTTTAAAAGAACGAAAACCAAAATTTAAAAAAAAATTTATAATCTAGTTTAAAATTGTCTCAGTAGTTTCCAGAGGAATTCTGCTATTTGTTTTTTCTGCTATTTTCAACTATGCAGGGTGCGTCGAAAAGTTATTATTAGACGCAGATCCACTATTTTCGTATTTACACTTGTAAACCGATAGTCGGTGAAAAACATCAACCCGATAAAAAACCGCAAATGTTCTTGATAACCCGTTGCAAATCTGTTCTACACTTTTACAATTTTTATTGAGATATTTACCACCGAGATGTTGTCAGTGTGATGTAACGCGTGTCAGCCAGCCGAGCTTCATCTCGACATCATAAATACATTTTATTCTATTCTTACCTTGTATTAGTTTTGCCTCTTTGCTGTCCAAGAGAACTGCTCCTAAAACATAAAAGATATCTATAGTCAGTAAAAATTTAGATTAGAGATTATTAGACATTACAATTATTTAAATAATTAAAAGAAACGTAGCCCTTGTACTATTTTATATTGAATTATTTTAACATTAAACTACATTAAAAGAAACTACACTAAAATACAATAATTAAAAATATGTTTTTAATATAAATGTTTTAATATTTACAAACATTTTAATTCGTGACTTCGAATTAAAACGTATGTTGTCGAATTAACGTTAAATGGCAGGAAAGAATTTTGTCGCCGGTTTGTAGCTAGTTACCTTATCTCTAAGTTTCAATAACAAGAAATTCCTTGATTAGGACAAATTTGCTACCGAGAAAAAAAATTTACTCCGAATTCAAGTTCGTTAACAAAAGCAATAACGGTGACGCACCCTGTCCTGAGTCTGTCTACCTTATCTCATCGCACAGTGAGAAAAAAAAATTCCAAATTTCTCCAGACATGTTACAGATTAGGAAAACTTAGCGCATCAGTCACCGCGTGACGAACTACAATTTATGGTCCGGTCAAAAAAAAATTTCCGAGACGGCGAGACGAGCGGCTAGGCGACCGGCGGTGGCGGCGGTGGCGCGGTAATTCCTCGGTTAATTTCAATTTGTCGCGCGGTAGACAACGGCGAAGCCGTGCGCGCATTCGGTCATTCTCTCAATTCGGCTCGCGGCCTAATCCGGCCGACATCTTCTGGCATGACACGAATTCATTGCGCTCGCGATGACGAACGAACGACTCTCTGGGCCGCACAATCGCGCTTAATTGCGGCGGACGCGCCGCGCCGCTCGTCGCGTACAATTTACGAGGGTCCGTTAATTCGTATGAATGAACGAGCGAGAGAGCGGCGCGAACCGGAAGACGATGCAGCGCGCATCCCAGAGTCCGAGGCGCGCGATAAGATTCCGGCAGTGTTCACGCGCCGAAAGCCTCGACCGTAAGCGAAAGCGTATCTCGAGGAAGTGCGCGTTGCAGGAACACAAGAGCACGACCGCAACCATCCCTCTGCGGTTTTAATTACACCTTGAAACGTGTTGCGAAGATACTCACAATTAGAGATGTATGTACATATATTAATTTTTCAAATAATTCGTTAAAATAATGTTTCTCGGATTGAAAAATTGTGTGAGACAATCTCTCGACGAAGTTTACTTTTATATCGCGAGAGAATATCAAAAATAAGATATTTATAAAAAATATTTTATAAAGCTTTATGAAGCTAAAAGCATTTCATAATATTTCGCAAAATATTCTTAGGTAAATGTCGAAAAAGCTTTCAAAACATCACTCTTATTTCTATTCTATATAGCGTATCCAAAAATTATCAAAAATTGTAGAGAAATAATTTTGGTCGTTTCCGGTCGTTTTGTTAGTCACGAGAACGATACTTGAGTTTCAGTACACATTGATTCATTGTACAAACATCGGTATAACGATTAGACAAATGTAGAAACCGGCGACGATTAGGAAAGCAGAATACGGCAGGAAAAATAATTCAATTATTGTCTGCAGGATACCGTATGATTTCATCTTTCCGCGAATCGTCGTACTACCACAAAGGTGACGGCATGAATGAACGTTAATTATGCACGACTGGTCGCGTGCAGATTAATGCGAAGGATTCATCTCTCCAAAATGATTTATTGCGAATCAAGGTGTGTGAGCTCATACGTGGAAGCGTTTATGTGCATTACGACACCACAGGGAGCAAACGCGTATCGTTAACATTTTCACAAATGTTTTCCTCTACTGCCTTGATTAATAGCATGGAGTATCTTTAATAAACTTTGCTCAATCTATAAATACTGGAAGAGATACTATTTGCTAAAAACATGTATTTTGTATAAATATACTCAGAAACATGATCAATTACTATTAAAATTTATTAAATATATTAATTGTATACCTTCCAATTTGCGATTAAATTACATTACTAAAAAGATTTCTTATATTTATGCAATCTGACGATGCTCTATATTTTTAAACAAGGCTGCACGCGAGACCGGGGTCCGTCGAATATCGACATTGAAATTCATTTTCGAATTGGTGTGACTTTCGCAGCCGCCGTTACCAAAATGCGGCGGTTGGAACCACGATCCACCCTGATCCGTTCCATTCATCGGGGTTCGTCAATAATTCAAGCGTCCGGAATCATCGTGGCGTTATTGATGACGTGCGTACATGCACCTCGCTTAGGGATGCGCGTCGAGTCAAATCACGTGCAGAAACTCGGCCGGCCAGTCAGCCGGATGGGCTTAAAGTATAATGACGAATAATTGTGAGAGACTAGGCGGATTAAGAGCCTAGAATGGGAGATTCGATTTTGCAGGTATTGGAATAATACGTACACGGTAATCGTGTATCCTTCTATATGCCGATGCACACGCGTGCACCAAGTGCGCAGTAATATGACATTGCGTAGCTACACCCTCGTCTTTTGCGTGGTAAAGAACGAGGAAAATATAAAAAATCACCCATGATTCCCAAAAATGCGAATTCCATGGAATTCACAAAGTTCACGACTTCTATTTTTCAATATAAAAATAAATATTGCGAGCAAAAATGTATATACATATATACAAATTTTTTAACTAGAATTTTTAATTATGCCTTATTTAAATATTACTTGTGTTTTGATATAAATACATTTTTATTTTAAGATATTTGTAGTTTATATTTACTTTTATTACATTGCCTCAAAGAAATGTACTTTAAACAATAATATACTTCATTTATTCACATTCATTCAATATGTTCACCACAAAGCGTATATTAGCTGACCTTCTATACACATTTTTTAATATAAAATTGGATTGTTTTATATTAAAAAGAACAATGAAATATTTAATTAAATTTACAGCATTAAATTGCACAAAAACATGATATGTTTATTTATTTGACTGCTGGCGATGATGTTTTATCGGTGATTGATGAGGTGTAAATGGAAAGCTCAATCATTAATTGTCATCATAGCGGTAAATGAACAATAAATATAAGAGTACAAAAATTATATAGTTGATATTAAAAAAAAGAGAGACATATTTTAAATTATAAATACTCCTACTTTACTAGTGTAAATGCACGTGTACGTTTATGTAGTAGAAGTCACATTAACATCTTGCAAGACCGCGGTTATGTAAATACCCGCGATAATCTTGTTAAAGTTAATCTTGACAATTTTTTTTCACATTAGTTAAGTTGCTTAAGGAAAATCCAAACTAATGTGTCTTCTGCATACAAGAAGTCGCATGTTTCATTAATAAAAATGATACGCACTGCAGAAATAACGCTATTTGATTCTGCGTAAAAAATATCACGCTAAAAATACGTCTTACGGCATGCTTTATACCTTTTGTGAACATCAAGTTCGTAAAATTCAATGGAAGACTTTGTATCTTTTCCTGTGCTCAATTAAGCATTCGGATCAAGATAGAGAGTAATACGACAGCCAATTTACGGTGCTATGCAATTAGCCTTGGCGGTTTCCCACATTAGTTAACGGAGACCCTAGTGGGAGGAATTGCGAAATTTCGCTCGCGATTCTTCCAGATCGGTCCTGTCGTCGGCTTCGTCATCGCCGACGAAGTTCAATTAGACTCGACACGAAATTCTCAATTAATTTCATTACAGCTCCTTCCGTCTCTCCGAGTTTTCTCTCTGAACTTCCGGTTACGACATACTTCGTCGTAACCTTGAAAATCGTTCATCAGCGATGGAAATTCATTGTTTGCAATTTCGGAGAGGGAATTGCTGTTCCGCACTCGTTCTTTCTTGCAAATGTATCTTTAGTTTTTGCATGCCTTCCGCGATTCTCTGCGCTCGTTTCGCCAGGCAAACATTGTAGGCGTACAATTTGTTGGAAATGCCGAAGAAAGCGAGCGTGCCATGTAAAACTAGATAAGTGGAAGTCAAGTACGCGAGGACTTTCGCATGCGAACGCAAAGGAGGATGACAATAAACTAATGGACAGAAATTTTACTTCCTACGTTACATGAGAAATTACATAAGAGTTTAAAATGCTTGAAGCTTCTCAGTTCAATTTAGTTCTAAATAATTCCGTCAATTCAGTCTTAAGTAATTAGAAACTATAGCATAACGTAAATAATAGCTGATATTCTATTATACTATTCTATGCAAAAATACTAACTGTTTTTCTCATAAAATTTAAGTTTAAAAAAAGAATCTTTTCAAGTAAATTTTCGTCGATTATTTCGTGTAATAAATCTGTTTGTCGTGCACTTCTAAATAGAGATTCAGACAATTTAACAATAGCAAAACAAATTGCAAGAGCTTTCATAAAATCATTATTTATCTTCAAAAAATAATAACAATTTTGTTTTAAATAGAAAATTATAATAATTTCTCACAAATTACATCGCCGATATTAATTAAAATTATTCGAAATATAACATTTACAGTTGCCTGAAAGGATTTGCGCATTACGTGGCTCAGAAGTGACTTCAATATTCCATAACAAATGTTTCCTCGGTCAATTCTCGTACCATTATTATGCGGGCCCAGGTCAATGACAAATCGCGGTTGACACAGATGTATATCACGACGTATCCGCGAACGGAGGCACGACGACGGTCTACTTAGAGGACCTTCCTACACGACAATCATCTCCATTTCGTCGGTTATCGTCGACGATTCGTAGTCATCAAAATGATTGCGGCCGATTGCGCGATTGCGTTAGCGCGTGCGGCATGCGTTACCGAAACCGCCGTCTCTCCTGCCGTCATCTCATTGACTCGCGGCTGCCACCGCGTTATGACGATTGCACATGCACCGAGTCTACTAATACCGAGATCCCGCGATTATCATACGAATTCGACGCAATCGTGCCTACGTGCCGCATGAACGAGACGTTCGATAGCGCTTACGTATTATTGTGATGTACCATGGAATTTCTTTATGGACGCGACTATTCTGCTAAGCGACGAATTGCAGATAATAGAAATATTTTCTACATACAGTGTTACAGGGATTATTATAATAAATTATTGTCACATACTTTTCACAAATAATATATAAAACTGCAATCCTGAAACTCTTGCTATTTTTACTTTTTAATAATAAATTCTTTTAAAGTTGCAGAATTGATAAGAAAACACTTTTATTTTACTCTTGACAATCTAAATTAAAATTATATTATTTTATGATTAGCAATATTATAATAAGTGTATATATTTCGATAAAATGATCTAAAGCTTAAAATTGTTATTTTATGATTAGCAATATTGTAAATGTATACAATTAATTATGTAACATATAAATATATTTGAATATTTGAATACCGATAAAAATAAGAACACTCAAATAAAATCGTAAAAGAAAAAACAAACTGTTCGGTGTTCTTTTGTAAGAAAAAAAAAACTCTTCGTCATTGAAAAGACAAAATTAAAACTTCTCGAAAGAGCGGCGCAACCGCTTGAAATATTACACTGGGAAGAAGTGATTGACGTGGTTCTCGCACTGTTAACAGCTTCGAAATTAAAAAATAAAATGTAATTGAAACGTAAATCATTTAAGTAAGTCATTAAAATAATAAATTATTACAGCGATTAATCTAAATTTATGTTTGCTCATTACTTGAAGCTTATACCTATACATATGTATGTGCACAACACATCTCAGAATCGACGAAAAAAAATCGAGTGATTTCTCTCTGCAAAAATTCCGCTTGAATATTGAAATATTCGTCGATACACAAGAGTCGATCTCAAAGTTATTTCCAATCCTGTGCTTGCCAAGCGTTAGAACGTTATCGATGATATCAGGAAGAGAGTTAGTAGTTAGCATGGTTTCCTCTTATTACTTCCAGGGCGGTGCTATCTATTTTCACCATTTCACCGCGATTACATGTGTGTACGTGTGTGTCATCGGCTCGGCTATGACCTACGACCTCAGTGATAGCCTCGGCGGTGATAGCGCGTCGAACTTTCCCACTGAGCTGACTTACGCGAATGTCAAAACGTCCGTGCACATAAACGAGCTTCGGCAAGACTATCAATACCGGCTTGACATTCCCAAGCATCGATTATCGGACGCCTCGATGACCGATACTGATTCTCGGCCCGTAAACTCCCGTACGTATAACGGGACGAATAATATCGATTGGGTATTAGAGATTGGAGGCTTCTTCTGCTTGTTTGAGCTAAATTGCAATTACACTGCTACGGGAAACGCGCGAACGTATTTCGATAATTATACGAAAAACAACTTAAAAAGTTCTATAAATTTTAATCACAGAAATTTAAAAAAATAATTAAATCGATTTTAATATATATATTACTTTAAACAATTTAAATTAATAACTACATTATTGAATTAAATTTATTCAACACTCTTCTTAAATGTATTTTTAGCAACAATAAATTTAATGTAATATTTTTATTAATGTAAAACAATTCAATTCAATAAATGTAAACTGTTTTTCATAAAAAAATATGCTATATAAATAGTAATTGTCAAAGAGTTCAGTCCAAATTTTAATATGAAATAAAGTGAATAAGTTGCTCTTCAATAAAATTATGAAATAAGTCTAATGCCAGAATAGTGTCACAAAGAGATTATTACTTTGTCGCCCTAATTTGTGTCAATTCACTTGAATCGGGTCGCTTGTTAACGATGTGCGACTTGAGCGTTAAATTTGATGCGGCGCCCATAATATTAAAACGTAAAAACAATATATAGGTCATCGGATGTTCCAGCTTGAACTTTGAGTGGCGCATAAGAATTAGCACCGATGTATAAGAACGTACACGGAAAGCACGATTTTATTGAAAGGTCTAAACATTTTGCTAAATATAGATCTGAAAATAATTTTTTATTGAATCATCAAACTAATTTGTTGGAATATTAGAACTAATAAACATTGCTATAAAACGTTTTGATATTCTAGCAATCATTTTGACTTTCGCACAAAATTATTTTGATTATTGAACAAAAATTATTTTCAGATCTGGATTCAGCAAAATTGTTCTTTCCGTGTAGGAACGAAACACGAATCCGGACTAAATAAGGCACAATTTGTATTTCAAATTTCACATATTTGTAAAAAAAATTTAATTTTTATTTTTCAAGCACTGTTTTGGAAACATGTTTTGTTTTTAAAAAATCGCGTTATTATTTATAAATATTAAGATATGAGATATAATTTTAGATTTTTATTAAAAATCGTAATATATCAAGAATACTTTCTTAATTAAAAAATTAGGTAAAATTGAGCCGCTAAGAGTGAACAATGTCAGAACGTCAATCATTTCCTTCCAGTACAATATTTTAAGCGATTGCACCGTTCTTTCGAGAAGAGTTTTAATTTTGTCTCTTTAATGACGAAGAATTTTTTTTCTCTTACGGAAGAACGCCGAACAGCTGCAGCCCGCTGTATCGCGTCGAATGTGTGTGCGGACGCGTTTGGCGCACTTCATTTTAGCCAATTGACGAAACAACTCAGCAGCCCCGGCAAGATGACACGACCGTGTCGACTGCCCCTTTTCGCTTTGAAATGAATAATATATTTAAAAAATAATAATAATAAAAAAAATAATTAGAAAATTTTACTTTCCATGACGAAACAACTCAGCAGCCCCGGCAAGATGACACGACCGTGTCGACTGCCCCTTTTTGCTTTGAAAAAAATAATATATAAAAAAAATAATTAGAGAATTTTACTTTCTATTATATTTACCCATACAGCACAGAAGTTTGCAACAACATTGTATATTAATATTGTAAAAAAAGAATCTTTGCAATGTCTCTGCAATATTGCAGTGTAATATTGCAGAGACATTGCAAAGATTCTTTTTTTACAATATTACGTCAACAATGTTAAAGCGACATTTCAAAAATAATGTAAAAAATAATGTCCTATATGCTTTGCTTGCGAGCAGTACACGGAGTATTGCTACTAGATGGACACGGAAAAGTTCTACTTTCCGTAAGTAAAATATCACAGAGAAGGGAATAAAAGGCGCAGAATTATAAAGCTTCACAAGGGCGAGTTGCTGGACTAAGTTTGAAAAGAAAAGTAGATTTACAATATTTACATTCATCTTCAAATTCTGTCTTGAAAACTCGCTCCTTTAAAGAAATATTTCATCAAAGTATGCGTGCAATGTTGCAAGTGTTGCAATGTTGCAGCAATGTTGCTGCAAGTTTCTGTGGTGTATAGAACATATAATCATTTTTCTAGAAAAATTTGTCTAAAAATTAAATGTTTTGTGGTATGAGAACATTACAAATGGCAAAAAATCTTTCAGACAATTAATATAAATTACATTTAAGTACCTTCAAGAATGCAATTTACTAAGGCATATTAAAGATAAAAAGGTCTTAAAAAGATTTAGATCTGTAAAAAATGTATATATTATTAATTATATATTCGCATAATTATAGAATTAAAAAAATTAACTAGTGTTACAGTATCTTCGAAAAATACATTAATCGTCAAATATATTTTTGATAGCTTTTGCTCCAAATTTGCTTAAAGTTTCTTAAAAACAATCATTAACATCCTGTAGATATGTCTCGCCGCTGGCTGGCTCTTTTACAGGGCACGATCATGACGAAATTATCGCGATTCCTTCGCGAGTTTACGCGAACGCGACACCGTCCTCGCGCCGGCGTTATAACGAGCGCGTGTCGTTGGGTGAATGACTCCACGACGACAGGCGCTCGCTCATTAACGTGCATGCGTGTCTATTGCGAGACTCGCGGAGGCCGACGACGTGGGGCAGGTCCCCCTCCTAACAACGTCATTGTCGGATTTCACTGGCAGCACGTGCCGACGATTTACCTGCTGACCCGCTGACGCCGTCCGCGCGGTGCGCGCTTCACTGAACGGAATTTGATTTACTGCCACGTTCCAGTTGTACGCGAATATGTCTCTCGGCGACGGAATTAATATTGTGAGACCATAATGCGATCGAATCAATACATTCCACGATCGAAATTCGCATTACAAAAAAACAAACTGAATTTTTCGGATGGTATTAAAAAAACTTTTTAAAATACTGTTAAACAAGTTAATGTTTTAAAATGGAACAATTGCCATATCGATTAATTAATAAAAGTTGCAACGTACTGAAAATAAAGAGTTTGTTACACAAGAGAGATTCTGATAATGCGATGAATGTCTGCTAAATTCTAACAAGCTTTAAATATATTGATAAAATTGCAAGTAAACGCTATTAATTAAAAAAATTCCTCATTCTCAATTTCAATATATTAAATAATCGCTATAAGTACAATCTGAGCATTTTATTGCGTTTATCATGAGTAAATAGAAATTTTGAAAATTTTCATATAATTATACGACATATTTCTGATTTTTATTAAACACAAAATTAAAACCGAATACCGTCACAGCTGGCTAAACATATTGGCTAAAAATATCAAAGCTAAAAAATCGATTTACTCAATTTCAGGTAAATGGAAATGGCGTACTCTCATTCGCTAGGGCCATGCAAAGGTTTTTCAACATCGCGTTCCCTCTTGATGATCCAGTCATCTCGCCCCTTTACACGCACGTCGACACGAGAGCTTCCGGAAAGATTTATTGGAGCGAAACTGATTCTTCCGACACTCTCTCTAGAGCCGGAGGATTGGTTCGAAGCGCCTTTAAGGACGCCAAGAACTTTGTGCCCACGCATGTCTTTTTGGTCACATGGATGGACGTTGGTTATTACAATGAGCGAAATGACAAGGCAAGTTGCTGTCTTTACGGTTGTCAAATATTGCACGTTCTTGACATTTTAAACTCGGAACAAATCTTCAGTTTATATAAATAAAAAAAGTAAAAAAAAATGATAGCAATATATGTATTCTTTAACTTTTAAAATTGTTTAAACTAAACTTGTTTCACTATTGAGAAAAAATGAGAGAATAAACATGCGCAATATATGCTTTTTCGAGAACATGAATAACGTTCATCGAGTCGTCTTTCAGGTGAATACTTATCAAGTCGCTATATCATCCAACGGTACGCATTCCTTTGTTGAACTACTGTACCCGGAAAATGGTATACAGTGGATTCAGGGTGAATCGCATCCCAACGGTCTCCCAGATGCCAAGGCACAGGCAGGATTCATGAGCGAGGGCAAAATGTATACCCTGAGGGGCTCGGGCACGGACCAAATTCAGAATGTCGACAAGTGAGTAATGGGGAGAGCGGAGGCGCCGGCTGTATTCACGTGCGACGTATTCATGGACCTTTGTAATTGTTTTCAGGTGGTCGAATGTAAATAGGCCTGG
Organism: Wasmannia auropunctata; assembly: GCF_000956235.1. Lineage (NCBI taxonomy): Eukaryota > Metazoa > Arthropoda > Insecta > Hymenoptera > Formicidae > Wasmannia > Wasmannia auropunctata. The sequence goes on along the minus strand of NW_012026847.1, from coordinate 590,925 downwards.
CCAGTGGCTGTTTCAAGTTGGTCCCTTCGACGAAGGCGAAAATATAGAAACTCCCGATAATATCGAAGGTAACAAGTAGACAATAAAATATATACAAAAAGGATCTTTATTTAAAAAATGTTTTAAATCTAAAACGTTAATGTGTCGATAACAAAAAACGATCTCGTTGGAGGCTCTTATATCTTTTTGTACAAACACGATTTATGAACACGATTGCGGTATAATATTTAAAAATTGCAAAACCGTATGTCATGCCTGATGTTATCTTTATGACGTTGATCGAATTAAGCAATATACCCTGTTAGACACGATGACTATGCATCAAGCGGCCAACTGTAGGACCGGCGCCACCACTTGCCACAGCAAAGCGACCTGCATTGATTACGAGATCGGATTCTGCTGCAGTTGCAAGCAGGGCTATTTCGGCAACGGGAAATCCTGCCAGCCAAACGGTAAGCTATTTATCAACGGTGTTTGTCGAAATCTCGCGTGCTCGCGTAACACGAGATAAGCACGAGCTAATGGCATGCAAACGCGCGGCCTTTGAAGTGTTCTCGAAACGGGATAAAGAAGAGATCTTTCAGCGTCTCCCTCTCTAAACTCCTCTACGACGCTTCACCTAATGCGGACAAAGGTACGCAGAAGTCGTCGTAGGGCGAACGTAAGATGCAAGGCAGTAAGTAGCTGCGTTTACTCGCGCTCTCCGGTCTATTCATAGTTTACGACACCGGTTCTTACGACTTCCACGGTAACATCATAAAGACGGCAATAGGTACCGTGAATACCGTGAAATGGGCCGCGCGACTCTTTGATGATCGTGTCGTTGGCAGTGTCCCTACCAATAATTTTTTCCATAAGAAAAATGCAACAATTTCTTGAGAAATACAAGAGACCAATAATATATTTCTTTCAATGTTATTTTATCGTCAACAGAACGATCGAAAAAAGACATGAATGAATAGCACGGTGTATTTCGAAGAAGAGAATATTTCGCATACACAAAAAAATCATTAGACAACTACTAATTATATAGCGGTTTGTTAGAGACGAAAGAAAATCTGGCAATTATTATAAAGACGTGAAGATATTATGGCATTTTTTTTTCTAAAAAATTCAATTTTTAGAGGTGCCTCTTCGGGTTATTGGCCAAATATCCGGCACGCTGAACGGCATCGAATTCCCCTCGAGAGATCTTCAATGCTACGTACAAACTAAGGATGGGCGAACGTACACAGCCTTATCAAGGGTACCTGATGAAATCGGCGTTAGTTTCCAACTTTTGGGCAATTTGGGTGGCGTGATTGGCTGGATGTTCGCAAAACCTGTTAGCGATACCAAGAACGGATACGAGCTCACAGGCAAGAAGCTTATGTTACATTTATACAGACTATGCGGAAACCGAAATAGGCTTTGTCCAAACATAACACTTGGCGCAAGCATCCTCATTCATTTTATTTCACATTTCCTGTCCTGTATTTTCTTCAAAGTGCGTAACAAGGTTGCCGAAGGAAAGCAGATTTACGATTACGCAGGTATTCATACGAGCGTGTTTCACGGGCAGGCGGCTTATTCAATCACACGGCGGAACTGAACTTCCCGTCGAGCGGCGACAAAGTGACGATACGCAGCAATTACCTTGGATTGGACGTCTTCGGTCAGCTGAAAATGGAGGCGGAGATCACGGGTACGCTGCCGCATCTCGAGAGAGACACCCGGGTGGACTACGGCGATTACGACGAGCTCTACACACGCGCCCAGCCAGGAGTGATCCGTTCCCAAAGCGAGCGCACCTGTAAACTTCAGCGCGGAAGCGGGGACGAGTGGGAGATCAAGTTCAACCTGGATCAGATGATCAGTTACCAGGAGTGCCCGTACGCTACCTTTGATCCCAAGGACGACACGTCCAGGCTAAAGTTCTTCAGGGGTGTCACTGCTTACGAGACCACCGAGGGCATCATTCGATTCGCCGTCAACACCAAGATAGCGCCCCTCGAGGAAGAGGACCCGTGTATTAAAGGACGAGAAACTTGCGATAAACACAGCTCCTGCGTGGTCGATGGAGACAATTTCAGATGCGTGTGTAACTCAGGGTAGGTATTACTACCATGGATTTATTAAAATAAAATTAACTTACAGAAACGTTCTTTTTTGGATACACGGAAAAAACAATTTTGCTGAATCTAGATCTGAAAATAATTTTTGTTCAATAATCAAAATAATTTTGTGCAAAATGATTGCTAAAATCATCAAAATGTTTTACAGTGATTCTTATCAGCTTTAACATTCCAACAAATTATTTTGATGATTCAACAAGAAATTATTTTCGGATCTATTTTTAGCAAAATTTTTAGACCTTTCAATAAAATCGTTTTTTCCGTGTATACATTCGACAAAGGGCCTCTGTTCGGTTAAGCATAAATGTAAATTTCCACAAAAATGTTAATACATGTTGCTGTGTGATAAAGTTAATATAGAAAATAATGATTCTTTCATTAAATATAATTAATTCATTGAATATAATGAATGATATTTATTGCATTGTTCGATATATGTGGAAAGGTATCAGTATCTATACGAAGAGGACGGCAGTGCAATTTGCGTGGACGTCAACGAATGCACAGCCGGTAATCACATGTGTTCCCCAGACGCTCAATGCATTAATCAAGAAGGCAGTCACATGTGCCAGTGTAGAGCTGGATTTGTGGGAGACGGTCGTATCTGTGAAAGTAAGCGCGCTTTCATTTATATTTTATATAATAAATTACCATTTCGTATCTTGAAATCACAGTTACCGTAATGCGATAACATCCTACGAAGTCGATCGAATTCTTACTGCTGATAGCGACGAAAATAATCTTAACGACTGATAATATTTTCGACCAAGTATTAATTATTTTGAAATTGTTTACTTTTAGATTTATTACACTTTTAAATTTTCAACTCTTTAAAGTTAATTTTTAAACATTTTTATTTTAAACGCTTAAAAATAAATAATATATATAACATTCAATTAATATTTATCTCACAATCAGTCATTTCGTCAGTTCATTTATCAACATTTATCTGACTCTACATTGATATTATTTATAATGCAGGATTGCCGTCTTGCGAAAATACTCGCTGCGGAAATTATGAGCAATGTGTAATGATTGGAAATACACCTACGTGCACCTGTATACCCGGTTTCGAGGATACAGAACAGGGATGTTATCCCTCTCAATATGGTAAAAAATCTTTTTCATACAAAAATATTATTAAAAATATTACTAATTACCACATCCCTACTGATAAGCGCGGAAACTGTACTTTTACAGCATCCTGTAACGAGGAGGATAATTGTTCCCCAAACGGGCACTGCAGTTTCGACGGGGATAGAAAGGAATACGTGTGCGTTTGTAGGCAAGGCTACGTCGGTGAGTAGAAATTCGAAAGAATTTTGCCTACCATTGATAATTTAAAAAACAAATTAATTAAAAAAAACAAATATGTATATATAAATAAACTTAAAAAATATTAATTTATGATAGCAAATAATTAATATCCAAAAAAATTATTTATTACGTTACGAGTTACTTGTCTTGCTCACATATATAGGAACGATAGATAGGAAGTATAGCTGGGAATTCATAAGAGATTTTTCTTTTAATCTTTTTTTATCTTTTACAAGTCTAATTGTATATCGTCAAATTTGTATTTTAATATTTTAATATGAGTTTTGTGACAATTTAGAAGTGGAGGTAATTAAACTGTATGGACGCGAAATATGATCGTTCTACCGTTATATGTCGCAACGCGATTGTCGCTTCAAACGCATGTGACCATATTGCAATTTGCAAAGTGTTTTCTGCCTGTTATTCACATATGCGATTATTTACAGGCGATGGATACACGTGTTACTCCGAATACGATGTCACCACAACAGACGTACCGCAACCGCAGTGCCTGATTGGAACGTGTTGGTGTCCGACTGGTTGGGACCTTCACGATAACAAAACCTGCGTGAGGCAAGAGGGAGAATATACGACAATTAACTACCGAGACTGTAAGTTGCACGAAAAATAATTCTGCGATTGTACGAATTGCTTTTTCGCAAAACGTGAAAATTTTGTGCTCAAATTAGTCATATCGATATAATCTTTTTCCCTTTATTCGAATGTGCATCACATATGCATAGCTATTGCGCATATGGCATGTATTAGAGAAAATATTCCTAAGCACAAAATAGTTTAATAGCACAACAATAATTAATTTAGCATCAGTAGAATACTTTCCGTTAAGATGTGTTTTTATATCATAAAAAAAAATTGAAGATCCTCAGAAAAATTAGACATCAAATATTAGACGTAATTTAGGCAAAAAAATGTCTACATAGTAATTAAATACAATAATATATGCAATATGTATTATATTAATGTACTCAAAGCTCACGTTTTACGCTATTAATATATAATTGTACATTAATATATGTATTATACATTAATGTACTAATTAATAGCTTACATTTTTAAGTTATTAATATTATATAATCGCATGCATTTATTAAGTAAGCAGTTCGTAATGAGAGAAATGGCTGGAGTAGCAAAAACGGAGAGGAACGGAATATCACTAAATTTCTATTCATGCTAAAATGATTATGTTAGCTTAGAAAGTCGTTGTGTTCATGTTATGGCAACGTTCGTCCGTTAGAGCGTCACGTCTGTGGCGCATTTTTTTCCGAGGATCATTTTACTAGAAGCGAAAACTGAAATACAGTCGGGAATTAAAATAATTTGCAAACAAAACGGCATGGCGGATAACTGCATGCAAATGAATTAACACGAATAACTTGAATCCCCCCCCCTCTCGCGATGCGGAGATCCAATATTTAATAACGTGCAAGATTACAATTAATAGTATGCGACGAACATCGTTCGTCGATGCATCGTGCGTTTTAGTATCGGCACATCCGCTCCCGGGATGCTTCGACGACGTCTGCATATGTCCCCTGGGATACGATTACGACCATTTGGAACAAATTTGCGTTCCGCTGCCAGGATACCGACACGACACGAAGGGTCCATCAGGATCTAAGCGTACGACGCACTCACACTTGCTTGGCTTTAAATCATTAATGAGCATTAAGTTGCTTGGCATCCTATTCTCTTTAACGAACTCTTTATGGCGTCGGGGCGCGAGGACTGCTTTTATTTCCATGCAATTGTTTTAATTTCATCAGCGCGCGATGAAATTATACCTTTTTACCTAACAGCGTGATTAATAAATAAAAACGCTTGCGGCCTCGCGCGTTCAATCATACGGGGGAATTTAAAATAACGTTTTTATAACAATACCAAATAATATGTATAATGAAATCGGTTAACAGCATTCGCATTTTGCCGAAGCGCGCGGGCGGGCGATAATGGACTGCGTAAATTCGCATAAACAGATTTGTACGGCCCGAATCTTTCGTCATGCAGTGCGAGCAGGAACGAAGTTTTTTTCTGTCAATAAGTGTACTCAAAGTTTTGCCATCTTCCAAGTCCTTAAACTCACTTTCAGAAAATTGTGATGCGCAACCTTTTAGTGAATAGCGAGATGGAAGATTACCTCGGGAAATTGAGAAATGTGTCTATAGTGTAATACTCTTGGGAGGGTGGTAGAAAATCGTCCTCGCAGACGTGATTGAAATATTTTAATTTCATTAAACGGTAAATATTTATGTTATAAATAATGCAAGACACACTCCGTCTTTGCAGTACTCCGTCTTTATGTATGAATGAATAATTTGATTTCAAGGCGGATGCTTATCTCTCGCTCGGAAAATGTTTTCGATGTTTTCACTTGGGACGCGATGCTTCAAGCTTGCACACCAAAATAGATATCGATATCCTGATGATAGTGATAAACTAATGCATCAACTTCTATATTTTCTGAGCAATATTTTCTCTCCAAACTTTCATCTCGCGCTATGCTCACGATATCGATATTCGTCACAAAACGAAATAAACAAGATTTCCAAGGAAAATGGATACGTTTGTTAACGATATTTGACAGGATCTTTCAAGGTATCTTTCAAGATACACAGTTAATAAAAAAAAAATTATTCAACTAAGTTTGTGATGTCAATGCACGCCTACAAAATCGCGATTTCATTCAATTCTTTGGTCGCTCGCTATCGGGACGGGCTATCATCGCCGCTTGCCGTGCAATGTATCATAATCGCGCACATGCTTGTGTCCAGCATCTTGCAACGTGGTGAACAGGTGTCATCCCTACGCCCAGTGCATCCCCATACCAGGTACCGACAATTACGAGTGCCGCTGCAATCCGGGATACGAGGGCGACGGTATGGAATGCAATAAAACAGGTACGTGCGAAATGTGCATCTTGTGAAAAATATTATTTACATTTATTGTTAGAGCGAAGCGACGATTAATAAAGATACATATTGGCGGGCACACGTTAAACACATTCCGCAATAACATGACATTTCCAAATTATTTCCCATATAATCCATGTTTATATTATATATTTACGAGTTTATATTATCCATATAAACTCGTAAAATGAATTTTTTATGCGCGTGAAAAAAAAACAAGAATTGTTAAATCGCATTTTTATTATAATGTACTTTTAACAATCAAAAACAGTCATCATTAAATATTTTATTTCTCGAAACAGTTGACGTGTTTTTGTTAAAATTCGGGCAGATTTCAGAATATCTCGCGAACATAATTAGCAGAAAATTGCTCAACAACCAGCTCATAAATGTCCATTAAATTTTTTGATCTCGCTGCCGGGACGGCCAGCCGTCAACGCCACTTGCTGTGCAATGTATCACAGTCACGCTTTTCAATACTCCTGTGTTTAATAATTCCTTTTCCCTATGGAAAAAGTCTAAATCAGTGAGAGCAGCGTGAAGGTACGTTAACGATAATACAACGGCATGTCTTTTTCTTCGTGCAGAGGTATCCTGTTTGGAGGTGGATATCTGTGACCTCAACGCGTCCTGCCAGCAGCAGAATGAGGAAGACGCAAGATGCGTCTGCAATCCAGGATACGATGGCGACGGAACGACGTGCAGTCGTATCGGTGCTTTCACTATCCATATATATATATATATATATATATACCTTTTTTTTAAATTTTTCTCTCGTTTCATTTGTGCACGTCGCACGACGCAAGCCGGAATGTCGACGCGATTTCTTTCTCTCGAACGTTCTCCCTTATTGAGCGTATACATATTGCCTCCTTTGCATTCCGCATTACCGCATGTAAATCGAGAAAATTGACGATCACGATCGGTCTGTAAGTTCAGCCAGTAACTATGTCAAGCGAGAGTTTTATTCGCGCTTTTGTATATTCGCGCTTGTATATAATAATCCGATAGAAATCGAATGTAAAATTACACCAACTTGACTTGACATTCGTCCCGTTTGGGTTTCCTTGGATTTTTAGACATGTGCAACGACAATTCAGACTGCCAGATGAACGAGCAGTGCATCTACCACCCCATGAGCTCGCGCTACGAATGCACCTGCAAGCCCGGATTCATCGTAGACATGGCCGATCAATGCGTGCCGTCCGATTGCTCGACGATTTCTCAGTGCCACGTGAACGCGCAATGCGTGCCGTCCGGCGACGGTAAATACAAATGCGTCTGCATAAGCGGCTATCACGGCGACGGTATGCGCCAGTGTGTGGAGGATCATATCGACTGCAACGCTGTGAATAACTGCGGCCGAAACGCAGTCTGCAGATACAATCACACGACCGCGAATTTCGCGTGCGTTTGCCAACCGGTACGTACAGACGAATGTCATGTCGTTAACATAAAGATAATCGAGTTTCTTGGCGTACTAAGTAAGTGCGTAACGTGCACTCGTGCATACTAAATTATGCCGTATGCATCAAGTGCCGTTGCACACTACGTATATTATATAAAGAGAGATGGAGATAAAATTAAGGCGGGTTTTACCTTTGCCGGCTTTTGTTTCAGGAATTTTTTTTCAAGAAATTTATTATATACAGTAGTAAAACGCGGGTTTTTGCATAAACTTATATATTATTTGAACAGCAAATGAATATTTTTTTATTTATATAAAAATGTATTTTAATGTCTCCAAGTGGCGATTGAATGTGGCATGTTTTTCGAGCTGAAGTAATTAGGTATTAAGTATATTAGGTATAATAATTAAGTATTACGAAAAAACGAATTAAGATATTGACTTGATTCTTTTTTCCTCTTGATCCTAATACTTTAACGCATGACGTGAACTAAAATGATGTCAATTGCCTGAAATTTTTAAAAATGGTAGCATTTGAAAAAAAATTTTGTTTTGCTCTAAAAATTTTTTAAATTTTTGTTAATAACAAATTGAATGTTTGCTGTAAAATCATGATTTTAGTTCACGCCGTGCGTTAAAGTATTAGAATCAACAGGAAAAAAGAATTAAGTCGATATTTTAATTTGTTTTTTTTTAAATTACTTCCGTCAGCTCGAAAAACATGCCACATTCAATCGCCACTTGGAGGCATTAAAATACTTAATTTTTAATTAAAATAATTTTTATTATAAATAAAAAATAGATTTTTGCTGTTCCAATAACATATAAGTTTATGTAAAAACCCGCGTTTTACTGTATATAATAGATTTTCTTTAAAAAAAATCATGAAACAAGGACTAATTTTACAGCTGGCAAAGGTGAAACCCCCCTTAAATAAAATTTAAAAAGTTCCATTTTGAGAATCTGACATTTTCATCAGATTCATTTGAATTATTCATCTATGAACAAACCTTAAATTATTCTCTAAAATTTTCTAAAAGGGTTGAAAAGAGATGAAAATGTAAAATATAAAATGTAACTAAAAGGTAATGCTTGTTTTTCGGCAATATAATATGCGACAGTAACTCTTTCTTTCTCTTTCTTTCTGCAGTATAAAATATAAATGATTGCAATCCGACCGCTTTCAGGGTTACTACGGTAACGGCTACATGTGCCGGCCGCAATCCTCGTGCAGAAACGACCCGAATCTCTGCTCTTCCGACGCAACGTGCGTGTCGACCGGCGAAAATCAGTTCACTTGCGTCTGTAATGACGGTTACGTCGGCGACGGTATAAATTGTAAACGCCGGCCGAAGCACGAATCCAACTTTTTGCTGGTAAACCAAGGAATGGCCACGCATCGGATACCGTTCATGCCCACACGACAGAATCCAGGAAATCCGATCTACATAGCTTACACACAAATGGCGATAGCCTTAGATATCGATTGCCTTGGTGGCAAAGCTTATTCCAGCGACATTACTGGTAAATTTAGGATTCAAATAAATCTTGTCCCAAATTTATCAATATCGTGTGATTTTGACACTTCAAATTAATCTAGATTTTTGTTAATAAATACTTATAAAAATAAAATTAAATATGTCACGAAATAACAGATTAAAATCATTAAAAATATTGAATAAGGGACGTAAAAGTCAAGATCAGACGCGTTCTCCAACAAATTAAATTAAAAAAATTTAATTTAATAAATTTAATTATTAACATTTAATTTCTTGATTGCCATGGATTAAGAAAGCAATTACGGTCCGAGAATAAGATACCTTTGTAAGATAAGATCGCAATCTATCTCATCGCAGGCAGCAGGATAGTCCAACTATCTTATAACGGATCGATGGCGGTGACATTTATTACGAAAGTTAGCAGTCCCGAGGGATTGTCGGTCGATTGGGTCTCGAGAAACATCTTCTGGACCGACTCAGGCAAAACGACCGTCGAGGTTGCCAGTCTAGTGACAAAGAAACGCAAAGTCCTCGTTTCCGATGGACTGGTCAATCCAAGGGGAATAGCTGTTCATCCATATCGGGGGTAAGGATAGATAAGAACGTAGAAAATCTATTTGCAAAACTTCTCAGTTCCGCGAACTTCAAGACCTTCTCTTGACGCGTGAGATCACTCGTACTATTTGCACAACTAAAATGAAGGTAGTTTCGTCTAACTGCAAATTATTTTACACCGCATATTTATAGAAGAGACTCCAACTCAATTACATATGTATTTCCTTGTATATTTATGGATTCTTAAGTAATTTTAGACTGATTAAAATTATAAAATTATAAAATTAAATAATAAATAAAAAAATTAACAATAAAATTTTATTTTAAAATATAATAATAAAATAAAATAATAAATAATAAAAAGCGCCAACATAGCGTTGATCTTGTAATATTGTATCTGATTAAAACGCTTATTTGATCCATTAAATTATATCCTCATTAATGATTTTTACTGCAATATTTGAATTTTGCGACAAATATATTCTTGTTTCAGAAAAATATTTTGGTCTGACTGGAATCGCGCTTCCCCCAAACTAGAGTGGGCTAACGAAGATGGAACAGACCGAGCAATCTTCCTTCAGGGTGATTACGTTAAGCTGCCAAATTCATTAACTATCGATTGGGCGACGGATGAGCTGTGCTGGGCCGACGCTGGAACGTTCACGATAAGTAAATATAGATTTTAATCACGTGAACGCGTCGAAATAGCATCCATTAATCTTAGGAGGAAAATGTCCGATAACGGCGCGATGTGTTTCATTACCGTGGAGCTCGCTACTTTAATAACAAACGGTCTCCCTTGTTCTCAGGTTGTATTGAAATCGACACGAAGAGAGTCACTGTCGTCGCAAATGAACTTACTTATCCATTTGGATTGGCAATTTCTCAAAATCATTACTACTGGACCGACTGGAAAACGTAAGGGAATGAAAAATTGCGCACGCGCGCGTGCAGACAATCCAGAGAATGCTATAAAACGCGAAAGTTTTTATATTACGCTCCTTCCATTGCAGACACAAGATCGAAGTCGGCATGAAGACTAATGGTGAAAGACGCTCTCCGCTGTCTGTTCCGCCAGGTGGAAGTGGAAAACTATACGGTATCGCAGTCGTTCCGGAGTCATGCCCCAGAGGTAAATTTTTCATCCCCCTGGAGATCTATTCCTCAAAATTACGTATATTTCTAAGAAATATATAATTTACTCAACCGCCTTAGCCGAAAGTTTCGCCGAAAACCCGCCCGAATTAGCGCACGGAAAAAATTGTTATGAATGTTACAACAATATTCTCTATGTTTGGAAAAGAAATGCATGTGAATTTAAGTTATATTAATGTTACATGGCATACATCTGTTAAGGTATACTCATCAGTACGGTTCTCTCAAAACCGTATAGTGCTTAGAATAAATAACATTCGGTTAGAATATCTTCATATATGTGATCGCCTCAACAGAAGCATTATTGTTATCTCTCTAATGTGGTCTGTACAACAAACAGTATATGAATGAGAGATATACATAATATAGTTGCACAACATTGAGATTGAAAGTTCAGTTAATTATATGTATAAGTCACTTCCAAAGTATTTTAGTTCCTATAACCCTTTTGAATTGACGGAAAATTATCACAATTATTAATGTTGTTGCAGCAGTAATTTTTTTTCCGTGCGAGAATCAGAAATTTCCCGTGCTTCTCGCTCTACGGAAGAAAATTCGCTAGAGACGAGAATTTAATATCGTTGGAAATTCCATAATTCACGATCGCTTGTTTGCAGTGACAAATGTGTGCCAGTACGACAACGGGAGATGCAACAAGAATCAGCTTTGTCTACCGGACGGCCAGGGCGGCAGAACGTGTGCGTGCGCGGATGACGCGACAGGACCCTGCGCCGACTCCCGTTATCTGTCTTAGATCCGTCTTCGATCTTGCACAGAAATAAAACACAACGCAATGAAGCCCCGCCTCGCGTTCGACATTACGGTAGCTGATAAGAAAGTCCCGCACTGGCGCACACATCCGAGCTAAAATCGCAATAACCATTAGACCCAAGTGTAAATTATAACATTATTCGTAATATTAATTAGCTGTCACCGATAATCTCTCAAGTAACATCTACTTTTGTATCTATCAATCGCGACACGCGATACAAGCTGTACTGCGACTCGATCTTATTTAATAAAAATGAAGGAAACAGCGAGCGAAGCACTGAAATATTCATACAATCAACAATTTCCATCCATTTTTCTCGTCTAAATCTCTTCCGACTTCATCCGCCGGATTAGTTTTATAATTAATTACGTAGAAAGAAAATTAAAATTAAAAGACGCTTATATAAAACTGCTCTACAAAGTTTAAAAATTATTACAATCATAACTCAATAAGAGGTAAAATTCAATTAGTTATGACTACCATATAACTACAACTATTTCATTACATGTATATATAGTACATTATATTGTATATCAATATATATATTTATATATAAAATGTTGTATACAATATACAATATAGCACTTATAAATAACTTTGATATTGCTCTCTGTAAAAAAGGGTAAGAAATACGAAAACCAAACGTAAGTATAATTGTTTTCCTAATTCAATTCCTGCTCAATTTGTTAATTTTCTTTCTTTAAGATTTGTACAATAATAAGTTAGCATGCTGTTATATAAAACAAAAATAAAATCAAACTCTGCTTTCTACAGAAGATATATTTATAACAAAAAGTCTTAAAAAATTAGATGTTTTCGAAGAATATGTTCACTAATGTTCTCAACGTAATGTGTCAGATATTCTCATGCTATTTCTTTTGAAAACGCGATATTTAATCAGGTACGTGTTAATTTAAAGGGCAATACGATGAAAAAGGGCTAAGGAGATAATATAAGAGAAAGAGAGAGAGAGAGAGAAAGAGAAAGAGACGTGCGGCGAGAGAGAGAGAGAGAGAGAGAGAGAAATAAGAGAACGATCTAAAAAATCATCAAAGGGCTTAGTGCTCTTCAATGGATTCGCGCAGAGAGTAACAAGAATCTCTTGGAAATGCATCTCGACAGACTTATCTTCTTGTCGCTCTACAGTACAATGGTAAAAATTCTAAAAATAGATTCGAATCGATGTAAATATTGTAAATCGGAGATTGCAAAGCGGAGATTGCAAAAAATAGGTGCTATTTTATTAACGTTCTCTTTTAAGTAATATTACAAAAATGAATAACATTATATAACGCGCGAGCCAAAGTAAGACGACTTAAAATAAATCGGAAGGTCAACGCGCCACTAGCAAGAAGCAGAAAAGACCATAGTGCTTCATTTTAATGGCATACGCATTTCGGTCCAAATAAAACACCGTGAGGTATTTTCAACACTAGCAATCTGTCAGTGAATTATCTGCTCGTAAGAAAATTATCTAATCGAATGAAAATTAATAAATAAAATTCGAGATTATAAATTTCAAATGTTCCTTTATATCTTCGAGAATCAATGATAGATTTCCAATAACCAATGTAACTTCTTTATCTTGATTGTGTAGCAATTTATATTTTAAAGTTATAATAATACAATTATTCGGTTATATATAATTAGTATTTATTGCTAAACATTTCTTTTGAAAATGCGATGTTTAATTGGTTATGTATATTTATTTAATTGGGTATATTCAATGTAGGTATGTATTAAAAGCGTATTGACCCTTTAAATTCATCTTTGGAAAATTAATTATTTTATTATAAATAATAGATAGAATAGCGTGCAAAATTTTCCCGTATTGATTTTCCAATTAATTAAATACTTAAATAAACAAATTAGCCTTGTTGATTTCACATTAATTCAGGTCTATGTAGATTTACAAAATCAAAAAATCTTTTGTTTTGATTCTTAAATCCATGTATTTTGCGCTTGGATTCCTAGAATTTAAATAACACCTTTTAATAGAGATCATTATATTAAATTCAGGAATAATTATGTTAAGAGCTTCAATATAATAATCAAAAATTTAGAAAATTCTAATATTTTGATCATGAAATTTCTCGACTGTGAGATTAAAATGACGTAATTGCTCTGTAAACGTTTGAATTAATCATCGTGCAGGCAATTGCTATTTGCAATTAACGCAAATAAGCATCGCTTATTGATGCTTGGTGATCGGCAGGCATTGAATGCTTGGGTAGATTGAAAAAAAAACTGGCCGAAGTCTGCCATCGACAGGTGCTCAATCAGACTATCACGCTATAGCTTTTCAATAAGAACGCTCTCGCCCTGGAATGTAATACTCGCCCACATACAATGTCCTATCACCAGATGACTATACTTTAATCACAGCTGACGTATACTCTCGCCCACCAAAGTTTTAAACGATCAAACATTATTTTTTTTCAACGTTCGTCCATGGTACAATAGATTATAAATTTAATTGTATCGAATGAATAGGTTTTATCGTATGAATACCGTATTATCCAACGTTCGTGGGGAAATATTCTATTCAAATTTCCTCTTATCTATTACTGACGTCAAAAGGATTTTTCAGGATTTTGAAAAAAAAGGATGCTGCAAACATTTTTAGTTTTTCCTTAGATTGGTTATTTAACTTCCTTTTAACGTTACAAAGTATAATTTACCACAAATTAACTAAATCACAAACTTAGTCGCAACTTTCATGAAGAAGTTGTGGCTAGCAATTCGTAATATAATTGAAGTGACCTCGTGAAGTTTACTATAAATGAGGTGGAAGAACTTAATAACGAGTTATTAATTTCGCCTCTATCATAATGTCGTAAAATTGACATTCTTATAATTAAAACTCTCACCGTTAATCTTCTCTTGATAATTTTGAGTTTACTAAAACTCATTTTCGATAACTAAAAAGTCAAGAAGAAAAAGAGAAAAGAACATCATTCTCTGTTCGATTGACTTGTAAAGTATATATTTTTTTTTATTTATTTGGCTATGTTGTTAACTGAATTTTTTCATTATAAATATTATCTTGAGGATATTATCAGATACGACCGATTACAGTATTTCATTATGATATTATGAAGAAAAGACTGACAGAAGCAAATGATCAGATTAATATTTTAGATTAACAATAAAAAAAGAATATTGCTGAATAGTCGTATATCAAGTCTATTCTGTTTGTGTAACGTGCAATGTAATATCGTGAAATATACATAAAGAAATTTTAATTGCTTGAAAATGACTACTCCGCATGCGATATTTCAAGTCAAGTTCAGCTTCCCTTTGAGCACATTTTTAGCGTAATCGGCAAGAGGTAAAAAGCAATTATTATCGCGAATGCTTTCTCCGAGGTGGCTTTTATAAGAGTTTCACGCTAGAAGAAAAAGAGTGTGGCCTCAGATCTCAGGAGGATAATGCATCAGCGGAACGGGTGCGACGCGGACGGTGCGGCGGAAGAAGCGCGCAAGCGAGACAGGAGAAACAGCCATCGAGGCCAGACCACGGCCAGTAGTAGTCAGTCGGCGGTCGGAGTCCGCGCGCGACGGATCGTGGGGCGGGATAGGTTCGTACTACTTGCTCACTCCCGATCGGCGGCGGCGGCGGCGGCGGCGCGACGTCGCGATTGACTCCGCGCGCCCGCGAGACAGTAGACACGTGCGTACATTCGTGGTTGGGTGGGTGCGTGCGTGCGTGCGTGCCGTACGCTGTGCAGCGACAGTGAGGAGTGCGCGTTTTCTCCGAAACGCACGATTTTGCGTTTGAACGTGCGTGGTCTTCGTCAGTGCATCAAGCATTTCTCGAGAATCAGGGGATTACGCGAATTCTCTCTCATCCGAACCGGCACTCCCGTATGTATCGCCCATTTGGCAATCGCGCGCGATCGTAATTACCCGTACACGCGCCGCGATTCGAGAGGCACGCTGGTAGCGGCGGTGGAGGTGATCCGGACTGATGCATTTCGGTGGCCCACGCGACAAAAATATCCGCGAAAAATCTCGGCAGCTCGCCAGGCGGCCTCGAGAGCCATACGCCCGTCGTGCTCCGTCGAGGTAGCATTGATAAGATAATCCGGAGACGAGAGATCGGGAGGTATAACGGGCACGTTTGGATGGGCGCGGCGAAACTGAACGCATCTTCGCGCGACGTGTTGTTTCTCGTCACCGCGAAAAGACGGAGTCTAAAAAAATCCGTGAATTTTCTCGGGACGGTAACTGCAGTTTTCCTCGAATGTCAAATCGACATGCGTGCCAAGGGGACGTAATAAACGCGTCCTCGTCGCGTCCGCGTCGCATTGAGGTTCCTCCTTGCGAGAGGACGAATTTTGCGCAAGCACGACGGGGCATAAAGGCGTCCCCGCGTCTGGCGTTTATAGAGCCCCGAGATTCCTCGGAAATTATGCTGCACCCGAATGCAGATCGCGGCAGGAGATACGAAGTGAGCGCATGAATGCACGGCTATTCTTGAAGAACGTTCGCGGGAGAAGCTGTGCGCCACCGTTCTTAACAAAAAGAGTCACACGTCAATCGCTGAAAGGGAATACGTGCGCGTAGAAAGGAAACGTCAAGTATTCCGGGCACGCGTGTATGACAACGAAAACTCGTTCGGCTGATCATTCCTCCGTCATTCTTCGGAATTTTCTCAATTGCATAAGTCGTACGTTTCGAACGTGACGCAAGTCCTGAGGCTTTTCAAATTAAAATGTTTGCGTATCAATCCTATCCCGAGCAATTATTTCCTATCCCGAGTACATTAATATCGCGAATGAATTTAAAGGTGCAAAAAAAGTGACGTGTCCACACACGTGTCGCATTTCTATCGCTGACGTTATATACATGATATTCATGTATTTTATTTAAATAAACACATGTTAACGTGTCCATGGAAAAATTAATAAATTCTTCAATTTTTTAGTACGTGAATGTATCAACTTTTCCGTTTACATGATATACGAGCAACAATAAATCCCGACACTGCTCGCATCTGAAAATTTTATACGTAAGTCTCAGCAATTATAAAAATTCTACTGAATAAAATATAATAACAATTATTCACGGGAAACAAACCTTCATAAATAAATAAATTACTGGAAGTTTAATGTGAGAGAACAATCGAAACGCGCGCTTATACATTTAACGTGACATTACTTTTTCCGTCCAAACGAGTCTTGTTACAAGATTTGTTTAAAACACGCATATTATTTTTCCGTTGCTTTCAAACGCGAGTAAAAACTAGAAAATATAACTGACAAACAGTAAAGCTACAAGAACTGGCCAAAACATGGATGTTTCGTAAAAAAAACTGTTGCTTTTAAAAATACATACGTATACCAAAAATTTTAAGCAAAATTTCTTTGAAATAAAAAAAATGTTTTTATTTTACATTTAATTCATTAATTTTGTGAATTCTTCAAATTTTTTTGATTACAAACGATGTTTATGAATAATAGTGGTGTAATAATTATCATGTATGACTTTAGATTCCTTTTTAAAATATCACATGTGATATCGGACGGGATTTAGAGAGACACCTCATGCGTGCCAAGAATAGAAAACTGACCGAATTACTGCGAGAATCGACGAAATTGCGATAAAATTCGAAATTCGAAAACGTATAGATGGGAATTCGTTTCTGCCAAATGGCTCTTCGCGATCATGCATATTCAATTGCGCACGGAGGAAAAAAAAAGGACGAAGGTTAGAGAAGACACAGAATTCTTTGCAATATGAAGATCTTCTAACGCAAAAACGTTACGAGGGGTCGGTAACTTTTATCTCGAATATTTCCTATGAATATGAAAGCTTTCATCGCAGTCTTCTGATATACATGTTAAAAAATTGATAAGTATAAACCTATGTACATATGAATGTGACTGTCACACACGTGTAGCTGTCTCTTTTTATAATGGATTCGTGCTTAACAACTGTTATATACAATATTTTTTCTCTATTCAAATTATTTTGCTGTTATACAGAAGATTACAAGATATTCCTCACTTTTGTCAGATAATTTCAGGTAGAAAATTATAAAAGATATAAAGATTTTTATAATTTTTTTATTTTATGAGTAGCAGGTATTCTTGACAAAATGATTCACGAAAAAAAAGATATTTAAACAATCGATTTAGTATAGTATTAGATAAAGCCTCGGCGAGAAGAGCTTACATTCATGACACTCTTGTGGCATGAAACGGCGCCGCCGCGCCACTGAATGTCTCGCGATTTTTACAATCCGCTCTGTTGACGCTGTGGCGCGAGCTAAACGACCGTTTTTATTCTCTGCAGAGAAAAAGTGGTTCCACGCCGTGGGAGAGAATAAGGCCGAAAGGGGCGTGAACGTAGGAGAAACCCTCGAGGAATCGTGCACTGTTCACTGTAAAACGCACGTTCGCATTTTTTAATCCGGTAGAATTACGAACGACGCAAAACACACTCGTCGCTAATTCGCTAAACTAAAGTGAACTAGCCTTTAATTCATGATCAAGTTACGTCGACTCGAGCGTCATCTTTTTTTCAGTCGTATTTCGACACTATTATTCGCGGAATGTAACGCGTATTATTCGTAGCACAGCCCTTTCGTCGTCTACGTGCGCGCAAACCGACTCGACGTGACGTCTCGGCTGTGCTATTTGCTTGCCTAGTACATTACGGATACAGGATATTATATATAGATTTAACCCACCACTAGTTGCATGACATAACATACTCTTACAGCTGATTGTCTGGCAGATGTTCATGTTAATCCGTGAATTTCTAACAGATTACGTCTAAATCTACGATGCTTATTAGATTAAAGTAGACAATGGTAAAACATTTTTCCGTAATGCTTTTAGCAGCCGTCACACATTTGCGTCATTAAAAAGCTAAAGAACGGAGGTATGATAATTGTATGAGTAAATTTGCACGCGAAATACTTTTCCGAAATCGAACATCGCTAATCGCAAAGAACATTCCTCGTATAACCCGGGAGGACGGCGGCAATAGGATAACTTGCGAGAAGAGAAGTTCTTATCGGTTTTCCAATTTTACCGTCGTCGCTTCAGTTCTTCAGGACGCAATTGTCGCGAAAATCCATGACGATTGGCAGCGCGACGGGTACATATATACATAAAGAACACATACAGGAACAAATGCAGGATCCCACACACCTATGCAAGATTCTTATAGAGTCCGCCTCCGCGTTACATCTCGTCTTCCGTCTAACTTCTGTCAGCGGCAGAATCGGGAACGACCGCTTCTGCAGTTATACATATACTCACCGTGCCGATACTATCTGGCGGGTGTCAAGTTGTATTTCACTTGTAAATTATTTTTCCCACGAGTCTATCTCTCGACACCTCGTCCGTCCGTCCGTTCGTCCTATCTAACCATCCCGCGCGTTCCCTCCCTCTCCCATTCCATGTAGCAAACGCATCTCTAAAATATTTATGTGCACAGATATCGGGGGCTCCGAGCGCGCGCTGCCCCAATCGCAACCACCGCACGCGAGAGTGCCACGGGTCGATTAATATTGAGCCACCTGGTCAAATCGCGTTCGCATCGGATGAAAAAAAGGAGAAGGGAAAAAAAGAAAAAAATCCGTCATTTTGGAAACGAAAGCGCGCCGGAGGCGTTTCACACAATCGCGCGGTATATACCGCGCGTACGAGTCGCTTCGCTGTGAATTCCCACGAATTTCAGAGATCACGTCGCCGTGGGAAATTAATCGGGCGCGAGTGTGTGGCACAGCTCGATCGACGAAAGTGGCTGTTCTTCGAGTGCTGAAACTCTTCTCCCCGGGCCCGGCGTGCACCGGAACAGCGGGGAATCGGAAGCGTCGACCGCAGCCGAAGGAAGTGGAGAGGCTACGTGCGTGAGCGGACGAACCGGAAAAGCGGCGCGTACGCCCTGCACGTGGAAGCCCGGAGCAGAACGTTAAATGAATGTTGTTACGGCGGGCGCTGGCGATCGCGACGGGAAACTCGAGGGGGCACGGCAGGATCGCTCGATTTAAATTCATAGATGTGCGAGCGAACGGGCCCACAATGGTGGCTCGGCTCCCGCAACAAGTTCTGCTGCTACTCGTACTCGGTGAGTAAAGAAATACCCGCGGGTATTCCAACAAATATGTCACGGGATAATCGTGCTTTCTTTCAACGATATTGGATTCCAATGAGAAAATAAAAAAAAGTTGATGATATATGTATATATGTTGAAATCTCAAACAAACAGAGCTTTGTTAAATGAGAAAATATTGAAAGATAAAAAAGTCTCTTTCGCTACAATGTAATTACAAAAAACTAACTACATACGCATTTGTCATTAACTTTATTACTGCAGGAGGAAATGTGGCAAAAAGAAAAAAGGTTCAGATATTTCTTCAAAATATGAATTAAGTTTGAAAATGAATAAATCCCCATCATTTTGCAATTTATGCAGAAAGGACATGTCTCAAAGCTTTAATAATAATTTACCTAGAATATCTGTATTTTTTTTCCATCTCATTGTTCTCTTTAATTATTTCAATTTGAAATTATTGAAATTAAGTTTGAATGTGGCACAAATTATGAAAAGCTTGTAATATAAAGACATTTGTCATCAATTTGTACGCACATCTCGTAAAAATTCGTTGTTCTTCGAAATTTCATTACGCCACCTTCAGAATAAGAGGCTCATATATCGTCTATATTTAGGCACCAGCCAAGTTAACCAGCCATGTGTACACAGGCGTGTAGGATAAACGTATATAGCGCCAGCTGATTTAATGCTTTCGCCGTTTTCTTTTTTTCTTGGCGACGCCCAGCTGCCCAGCACATACTCGCGCGTCGTATCGAGTTTCGGCGTTGCGACACTTGGGAGGTTTGTCTGATTAAGAAAACGCGAACAAAATGAAAGAGAATAAAAAAATCTCAAATTTTACACAGTTCTTTTTATGTGAATAATTTCTCACAGCTCAAGAAATTCTTTAACATTAAAATACGAATCGTTATTATTCCGTGCGATTTAAAAAAGCTTCGAATGCGTGTCATATGTACAAACGCAATTTCAATGTAATTTAATTTTTGTATGCAATTTGCAATACTGAACGTGAGAAAAATCTTATAAAGAATTTAATTAAATATTCAAATAATTTCTGCAAATGTAATTTAAATGCAACAGTAAATGACGTTACATGAACAATTATCGGGATAAAAATCAGTCTAGTCTGAACGACAAAAAGAAAGAAAGATTTTTACACGGTTGGTGTCATTTAATCACAGCTATTTTTACGCGTGCTTTCATCGAGTTACATCCAAAAAGAATGGAATTTAGATGCGCATAAAACGCAAATACATTCTCGAGATGCCTTATTCCGTTTTTATCTGCCATTCTGTTGCTAGTTTGCTTCGCGAAGAGAGAAAAGCGCTGAACTATATCGCCGTTGCGCGATACGCTGAATCTACCGGACATAAAGTTTTTTTTTGCTTGATCCAAATCTAGATCCGGTATGGACTTAAGACGGGGTACGTTCGACTAATCCGCCTTAAAGGCGGAATAGCGGGGCGAGAAGTGGAAGTTTAATTAAGTCAGATTACAGGGACCGAAATGAATAAAGTTTCATCAAAGAGGATCACGAAAGACACTTCGCTGCGGGAAAGATTCGTCTCGGCTAAAGTAAGATCGAATGTTGCGGAGTGAATAAATAAAGCACCAGGCTACTTACACATATTGCGTGTATGCAATAATTGCGGTCGTTGATTTCTATTTGTGTAAGGCAGATCTTAAATAATTGAATCTGAAATCTTAAATAACGCCTTGAGATACGGCAAAGGTTTTTTTCTAAATTGAAATTGAACTTATCGATTTTACGCCAACGAAATCAATTTGCCATTCGAAAAATTAAATAAATATTAATAAATGCTGCGAAAAATAAAAGTGAAACGCTCTACTATTTTTGTTCAATTAAACAACGTTTGCTAAAGCAATTTAACTATATCGCACAACAGGCACTCAAATACCGTGTTTCCCTTTTTGTAATTACACTCCGTTTTCACATAGAAAATACGGAACTTCAGAGTAATTTCGACGAATGTGACAATACGTTTTGGTGTATATATGTTAAAAAATTCTGTCCAATTTCACGAATCGGTTCGCACAGTCGCTCATGCACGTACGGCATTTTTTTCCCGCGGTCGATCGATAACATCGGGCAAACGCCGATAGAGAGCCCTTCTCGTTGATCACGTAGTGCGTCAGATACTACCAGTTGCATCGTTAATTCACAGAGATACGCTCGGCGGGCATACCGCAATTTCCCGGCGTGCAGTTACAGACAGCGATCGACTTTGTCCAATTTACAGATTTTCTTGGCACTTAGCAGAATCAAATCGAACAATATAGTCGCATATTATTCACCTAATTCGTCTCAAAGCAATCAAACGCTCCGTAACGTCGATCGAAAATGGTCGTTATATGACCAGTAATTGAATCCAAATACGAGCATGCATCGAAATTGGAGCGCAGAAACTGCATGCGTTACTCACCAATATGAACGATATTCATTGATGACGGAAATTGCAAATGTAATAATCCAAAATTAAAGGCAAAATTTACGAGGTTTACCGTTAATTATATATATATAATTTAGCATTGACATAAATTTTTATATTATATCGAAAACCGATGCGATTTTGATTATTTCTATCAAGAAAAATTAGATTTTTCGCAAATTTCTGGAAATTTTATTCTTTTATTGATATTACATGAATACAAATTCTCGAAGATATTAAATTAAAAATCGGTGAAAAATTTGTAAAAAAAAGTAAAATTTTCGCTAAAGAAAAACGAAGATCGCACTTGACATCGGCGTTCTTTCAGTACGATCTATCGGGTTGTTTGTGGAAGCGTAACGGAAATATTGATGAGCTCTTTGTTGATCACGGGTATCGCTGCCACGCGATACAAGCTGCATCACTGATTCGCGGCTAACATTCAATTGCGGCTTACTATGCCACTCCTGCAATTTCAATCGAACGATTAACATTGGCGCGCCTCTGCCACGGTAATTAAACGTCATTTAATATATATATACATATATATATATATATATATGTTTCACAATTTAACGACGCGTAAATAATAAGCATCAGTTGTCGGGAAAAATTATCGTTTTTTCTCGTCGAAGTGATTTGATAGGCGTAAAAAATGCAGATCAACAAACGGCGTGCTTATATCCGATTGTCCATTAACGTGATTGGCGTGCAACGCATCGCATCGCAGATTGCACTCTACTCTACTGTGCATTGCGTGTATTGCCAATGGCAATGTTACAACGAGATTCTCGTCAAGCCATATAACGTTTGTCGATCGCACTCAAATCAATTTCGAGAAATTTTTGATAAATTTCGCAGCCTTGCGCTATTTTGTGTCAAGGGCAACAATTATCTCTAATTAATTATATCATACATGTATTTGTTTGGTTAAATAATTGAATCTTTGTCTCCGTTTGTTAATTAATCAACGAATATCATAATTACAGTTGAATACCGAAATTGCAAGGGCCAGTAATATTATTGTAAATATTATAAAATAATAATCTTGTATTTTGTGATAACAGACGTGGAAAATGAAATATGAAGAAAAAAATGTCACGTGAGAGATTGTAGAGAAGATATTGCAATTGTCTAAAGGATTCAAAAAATTACATTCTTAGAGAAGTCGGTCTACAAAGCGCCAGAGTTTCTGATTCGGCGACAGGTCCATTGTACATATTTGCAATCGTACACCTTTCTCCTGTGGTATTCCGTGTAAACACATTATACCCACGGTTTTGTTTCGCTCTACTATTTCCATTTGGTAAAGAAAGTACGATATGAAGTCTCGCAGGTAGAAAATGTAAAACTGAGTTCTCGTTTCGTAAAGGGAAAAGCGTTCAATTTACATTCACAAACAACAAGAGACGCTTGATACATCTATCATCGTATTCAAATTTTCCTTTCGCCTCTCGCGAGTCCCCTACCTTGCGAACAGGCGTAACTGCGCAAAGTTTGCTGCGAATGTATTTCTTTAGTTGACAGATTAACAAGATGTTTTTCCATTTGTGTTGTGTGGTCCTTCATCATTTAAAAAAATTCTCGAAATAATATATTTCCAACATCATCGATCTCAATTTCTAAGAAAAATGATACATCTCGGTCAATACAGTTTCAATCTTCAGTGCTGTCGCAACGTAATTTATTATTAAAAATCTTATGTTATGTGAAAGCTTCAATCTAATTTTTTAATGTCTGTAACATTTGATAAATTACATAATTCAAAGTTTGAAAGATTAATAACAAAATTGTTACAATTGTGACATAAAGTAGTCAAATAAATCATGAGTCAGTAAAATTCAAATTATAATTACGAGTATTATTCAGTAATATCAATTAACAATGTAGATAATATTTTCATTAAAATATCGAACAAAAATTGAGTTTATTAATTGCTTTATATGTACAAATTAATGGCACAAATTTTTTGCTATCATATATTTCAGATAATTTTAAAATTTTTATAATGTCATGTAATACGATTAACGGTTGTTTAAATTATTCCGTTTATAACGACACAGGTAAAAAATTACAGACGAGAAATGTTGCATTGAAAAGGAATCGCGAATCACTAATTAAAAGAAGATACTCAGAAATTGCATTTCTCAATACCGTAAATAATCGGATTGAAATATAGTTGAATTTAATAATTCTACTTTTATTAAAGACGAATGGATCTGTAAAATAACAAGAAAACCGATATTAATTAAAAGTTAAGTCGCGTAATAAACTGGAATTCTCAACAGTGAAAAGTACTCTTCTTTAAATTCATTTGCCGGCGAGAAGAAAATTTCTCAGAGAATTATAAAATTATCGTGTATGAGATGTCATGTGAGAACGTCATGTTCTCATTTAACTTACAAAACTTCTTGAATATTATAGTTTATCATGTCAATCTCCGCAATGTTACCCACGATAAGTAAATATGTTATACGTAATATACATACATAATGCTGAGAAATGGAAGGAGAGAAAGAGAGAAAGAGAAAGAGAAAGAGAAAAAGAGAGAGAGAGAGAGAGAAAGAGAGAGAGAGAGAGAGAGAGAGAGAGAGAGAGAGAGCATTTGACAAGGTGCTGCAAAGAAATCGCAATTAATAAAATGTACTACAATAAAAAATATATGTATGTAAAATTCACACAGAAATATCAGTGCACCAAGATCCTGCTTTGACCGTTTCTCGGCCTTCTTTCAATTTAATTTCGTTAGACTACACGGTCGGACACATAAATAAATATACAATAAAAAATATAATTAATAAAAAGCATAATTTATTATAGCGAACATTATTCTGATTATTGTTCATTAGGCCATGTAGGCTCATCAGCCATCTAATTAACGCACCGCACGCGTGCTAATTACGACAATACCAAACATTTATACTTGTACCGGTTTATACAAAAGAGAAAATTTATTCTGTAAAGGGATCCATTTTGATATTCAAAACTAAAAAATATACAATTTTCGCAAAACAAAAATTGTTTGTAAAACACACACACACACACACACACACATTATTTCCTATCAAAAATAAGAAAAAATATTTTTTGCAATAAAGAATATTGGAATCATAGTAAACTTTTAATAAAAGTATGAAAAAAAATTGTTGCATTCGTGTAACATTCCGCAAATTTATTAGTTTTGCTGTATTAGCTCTTGAAAAAAAACAATGGTTTTTCGATATAAGAATTCGTGAATAAAATCTCTAATATATATGTTTTAACTCGTTCGTTATAACACATAACGAAGTTGTGGCAAATAAAAATGTGGCAAATGAAACATATACGCATACCTATTCGAAACTACGCGACGAGCGGAGCGGCAGCAAAAGTGTTACAAAATACTTTTCTTCAACAAAATAACATCTAGATATCATGTAACTAATTAACGTAAAAGGACAACAGCTGTGTTTGCGTTCTACATTGCTTAAAAAATTTATTCAAACAGAAATTATTCAATGATGTTAACTAATTTTAACGATAGTAATTAGTATCGATTATAATTTTTATGGTTTTATATTCCATTAGTCGTTATAAGTTATCCTCGTTCGTGCATTATGTAGATAATCTTTTTTTTTATCGTTTTACGGTAATTTTATAGTATCTCGGTAAAGGAAAATACAAATTTCTCCATCGCGGATAAAAATTACGTTGTACCCTCCCAACGTTGTACCCTTCCAAGAAGTTCCTAATTAACCGCGATGCGCTGTCAATATTCGTCGATGAAACAGTGTCTTCGCGACATTATAATAGATGACTAAAGTTTCGAGCGGATATCTCTATGTGCGCGTGACAAGAATCGAGTGCGAGTTAGAAGACGGGTAATCCGATCGAACATCGACCGTGTTTGCATGATTGTAGATGCCACATAAATATATCCGTTCGATATGCATCCCATTCAAATGCATCGCCACATTCGCGAGAGATTCTCGGATGTACTATCAGATCAATTTGTAAGTTTCGAAGGTTCGTTTCGTGCTTTGCATCGCGGACCGGAGATTTGTGGCGAAGTAGACATGTAACTAATCGGGGTCCGAACTCGAAGAAAAGCGAAGAATCGGATGCTGGAGCGTGATATTAAAAGACCTCACAACCTTGTCAGGCGCAAAAACGGAAGTTCTGAAGTTTCTTTTCAAGATAGACTGAACGCTTTAATTAATCGAGTTTCGAAGAGCGTTAAACATTATCATTTTCAATCGATTGAAACTCTTTCACAATAGAAACGAACGTCAGATTTCTGCGATTTAAGATTACTGGAAGATTTGCAGGGAATTAAGCTCCACGTGTTCGTGCAGCAATCCACCGTGCTGCGTGGAGATAATAGAGGACGAAGGATACTTCCTGAGCACGCGATCCAACAATTTCCATCTTTTGAATATACCACGATTCCCTCCAAGAAAGCCGATCTTTTCTGCAACGTCGGCGGAAGATAAAATCCCTGCACGATTAATAGGCGTCCGCCGTCTTTTTGTCCCGCGTGCGGGTTATCATTCCTGGTGCGCGAATTGTTCCGTGCGCCCCGGCCTCGATGGTCCGAATTCTGGCACGCCGACAGATCGTCGGTGATATATAAGTTATTCGTGATCGCTCGTGTGCCCCCCGGAATGTCCCGCGATGGCGCCCGTTTCGCCCCGCTGCGCGGAACAGCGGAATAATAACCGGCGATGACCGTGACGAAGGAAGTTAGTAGCTTTTCGCGCGGAAAAAAATGAACGTACGAGAATAGGAAAAAGAGAGGAGGGAGGAATTTTATATTTTAAGGATAGACGGCAAATGAAAGGATGGTTCTCCGGAAGAGATTTTACGACCGCGATGACATATTCGTTGGTGTGAAACATAAATTTTGGAGTAATTGAGACATGAATGTCGACAATGACGTAGTGCTACAGTCACGCTGCGTTTATTAGGAAAACTGTGGACGGTCTACTTGCAAAGAAAAGCGGCTCAGCCTTTAACGTGATTCTAACAAAAACTGGAAAAATATGTGCTACACTAAGATTTTCACGTAACTTCTATTTAAAATTACTTGTTTACAATGTGCAAGATGTACAACACAAACGCAAGCCATTAAGAGTTTAAAGAGAAGTGGGCTTACCGCAGAGGAAAGATAATACTACGTTAATACTTTGAATAATATTTATATATATAAATAAAAATTGCAATTTGATATTTGTAATAAATATTATATTTAATTAAAATATATAAAAATAAAAACTCTGATGAGAGTTACGATTTCGAAACATGGGAATGCCAATTTCACACTCGAAAAATCGAGACCGCGAAAAGTTGAAATTTCAATAAAAGAATGATCAATGCAATCTGAAGCAGTTCGTGGAGCTTAATAATAATAATAATAACAGTATTTTTGCGTGAATCTCACAATCCCCAGTCAACCTCCAGCTAATTTTACGCCGCAAATTTGTCCTGAAACACAGCTATAGATTGAATTCAGATTACGTAATCACAAGTTAAATTGACAAATAATTAAATAATAATATTGATGCTAATAAGTATCCCTTTTTTAAAAATTCTGTGAAATAACTTATTAATTATTATTAAATTGCTTGTCAATTTAGTTTGTAATGTTACGTATTCCGGATTCAATCTATATAGCTGTGTTTCAAGACAGCGGCGTACAGTTAGCTGTAAATTATGAGATTCGCAAAAATATTTTTATTATTAAGCATCGCGAATTGCTTCAGACCGCATTAGTTATTCTGTTATTAAAGTTTAAAATATTTAATTTAAAGGGAAATGAACCAATTTATACACATTTATACGTCTACATACGTTTTGTGAAATCTTTCGTAAATAATTGAATTTTTATTAATTGTTATAAATGTAATATTATATTTTATCTTTAAATTTTGTGGAGTCAGCCTACCGTTTCACCACAATTTAATATTTTACTTTGCAGGCGGTTACTATGCGCAGAATAAACACGACAATTTACCACACATTACTTATAAAAAAAGAATAATATTTTACATTGTAGTAGAATATTTTATCTTCTTCTCCGTGATTATATATTTTTATTAATGACAAGGAGAATTTTTTTTATTATGTTGAATGCAATTAATATATTATCAACAGTTTTTAGGTTTTTTTCAGGTTTTACTTTAATATTTAATACCAGAAAAAAATAAGAAACAAAATAGTATATAAATATAATGAATTAATAAATGGAAAATTTAATAGACATTGTTACATGTACAAAAATTGCGTACAAAAATTCTGTAACAATTAACGATCCATTTTAAACTTAATTGGAAACAACGTGACGATTTAATAAATAAATTATTATTACTGATTCTTTTTATTCAGTTACTATTACTGATGATAAAAATTATTATTGAGTAATACTAGCAATTTAAGTATTTCACAAATTTTGCATTAAATTCATATTTGTATCACCGTAAAGGGAAATAACGCATACCTAACGCACGCGCGGAATCCGTGAGCATGTGTGCACGTGTTGTTCAAATAAATTATTGTGGCAGATATGCGGATTTTTGAAGGCAAACAAAAGAACAAATAAAATAAAAGAACATAAAAGGATATGAAGAAAGTGATGATGGAAAAGAATAAGAGAGTCGCGAAATACTCGAATAAACATCATTGGGAAGAAAAAATACATGTTAACTGCATAATCACGACTTCAGTGGAATTACAGTAAATCAACGGCAAAGTATTAAATATCAAATATCAAGGAAATGTAGAAATAACGTTTCTAAATTTGCGATAATGTCGCGGAAACAAGACTTCTCGAAACTTTTTATGAGTAATCGTCGTTTTTGGCAAAAAAAAATGAAATGTGATATAAAAACACAAATAAACAATTAATCTTACAAGTAAATATACGATTCAGAAGATTGACTTACTCTATAGCATTATATATTCACATAGCGCGTCTAATGCATTTTCCTACACGTATACTATTTCATTAGATAGATTTATTGTGCAACGATACCTTCCTGGAAAATTTTAGACCTAAAAAGTTCGGTCAATATAAATAAATCCAAACGGATTGAAATACCTGCCCATTTGCAGCCCGCGCACAAAACTGTATTCAAAATCTACTTGCTGCCGTATCAGTAAAATAAAACTGCCGTATCAGTGAAGTTTGTGTAAAAAACATTTTATATATCTTGTCGATTCATAACATTTCTATTTTACGCAAACTATTACCAATATAAAGCTACATCGAATGCATTTGCTTTTTGGCATTAAGAATTGAGCTATCTTTTTATACAATTAAAACTTATTATATAATATGAAAAAAAATTATATTTATGGTATTATATATTTATGGTATTATATTTATGGTATTAATTAATTATTTGATATAGCATTAAAAAAATTTAAGTAAATATATTACGCGTTAAAAAATTATTATATTTACCATTTTTTTAACGAGATAACTAACATACAGCACATTTAGTATAATTACTAATGTACAAAAAATGTGGAAAAAGTTATATCTTTAATAAAATACATAATAAAAATACGTTTCTGTAACATTTAAATATTATTTAACGTTGTGCGTTATAGTTAACGGAAGTAAATTAATAATTTCACTGGTTTTATGAAACAAAGGAAGACTATAATGAAATATGTAAAATCATATGAAAGCTCCGATTGCCAAATAAATCATTGGATTGGCACCCCCATACATATTTCATGCGATACACTCTTCTGCATGCCAAGTTAAATTAATATCCAAGCAGCATTATCAACAGAAATTGAAATATCGGTGAACAAGGATAAAATTTCGTGTTAAATTTGTCGAAAGTATACGCTCAAATTTGCAGAAGTGTTCAATATCACGAAATGTTTATATACCATAACAGTATCTTTCAGTAAACAAGTTCTTATAAGCTAATTTAATTTCTTGTATATTTCACAAGTACACTTTACATTTTATATTTTAATTTTTATATTTTGATCAACCATTTTGTCAAGAAATAGCGAAAAGGATATCCTTTAAAATTATCAATGTTTGACAAAAAAATCATCTAAATTTCTTCAAAAAATATTAATTAAGAAAGCAAATAAATATTATCTTTTACGTCAGTAAAACTTTGGATTGGTAGCCACTCGGAATGAAATTACAATAGGAAGAACATCACGGTACAAAGGATGGAAAATGCGGCGCGATGGTGTCATTTCCGGCGGCGCTGCAATTCGCTTCGCACCGGAAACTTCCGGTCACAACTGGATTCGAAAACGCTCTGCGGCAACTTCTGTTCTCGCTTTATTGTTATTACACACGAGCGCGCTTCCAACGAGGCGTGCTACAAACCTATGTATATATACATATACGAGTAGTATATATATCTACGAAAAGGCATAGTTTCTTCCCATTCCTTCAAAGAAAATGTTGTACGAGAAGTTTGAGAAGTTTCGAGCTTGTGCTTTCAAGTTTGTACGATTCGTTACACAGTTTGTTGCACGCACTACTGCTATATTTAAGATATATATACACATAACCTATTCTATAATTCTGCTCACGTGAATGTCTCAGATAAATTAAAATACAATACGGAACGGTTGAATAATCTAAAATTCTTTTTCTCTTGCAGAAAAATCTAAAATTCAATCATTTTTCCGAAAATCTGAATTATCAATTTCAAACTTACAAAAATCCAAACAAATTAACGATTAGACCAAACGAATGAGCTTATTTAAATTTAAACAAGGACAACAGCATTTTTTATTACAACAAAATTTTTAAGTTATAATCATTATACATAAAAAAAACAACGCTGTACATGGTACATGTTTCGACCTAGATCTTCTTCAGCCACCTCAACGAATATTACAGATAAAATATTAACTAACGAGCTTATTTAATTAAAGACATACCTATTTTCAACGTGTTAAAAAATTTTAGTTTATTTTATTTTTTATTTCATTATACATAAAAGAATAACGCTGTATGTAGTACATGTTTCGACCTAGATTGGTCTTTTTCAGCCACCTCAATGAATTACAGATAAAATATTAAACCATAATATATAAATTAATACGTTACATTTATAGAGTCATTTTCAATAAAAACGCGTAAAAATTTTTTTTTAGCAGAGACTGAGCAGAAATGTTGTAATAAAAAACGCTGTCGTCCTCGTTTAAGTAAGCTCGTTAGTTTGGCCTAATCGTTAATTTGTTTGTCTTTACAAGGACGAGCTAGTCTTAATTTGTTTGTTTACAAAAATCTTTTTAATTATATATAACATTCTATTAATTTGTCTCTTTGTTTTTGACATCAAAGTACAATAGCTAAAGCATAGATCGCTATTCGAGAAAGATGTGAGAAGTTTCTTTTTTATTGACTCACAATTTAAAATTTGAGAGAAGCCGTGAACACGTTTTTTTTCATTTTGTATCATAAAAGTGCAAACGAACAACCATGCTCTCGTAGGGGATTCCCTAGTTCAGAACTACGCAGTAATCTCAGCAATGTTTGTCGTGCCGCTGCTAGAAATTACTCGACCACCTTTGTTGTGGTTCTCTTTGCGATGCAAGCTTTCTCTTCTGCAAGCACCTTGTCAGAAGAGAAAACTATACAGACAGAGAGAGAGAGACGGAGTTGAGAGAGAAAGAAAGAAGGAAACTGAAAGGGATGAGTAAATGGGACACGGCGGCACACATTCGCTATTGTAAAATAATTTCTTGTTACTGGCACAACAGTTTTATCATGCAGCTATAATAGTGCTTTTTTTAAATTGACTCTTACTGGCGCATCGTGCAGAGCCTTAGAATTCACGAGTAGACGACAGCGGGGACAATAGTTGTACAGCGGAAATAGGCGACACGAGACGGCACGACATGATGCGACGCGGCGAACGAGAGCTGGCCGATTGTAGTTTATTTCGATCTACGAGGCGAAGTGCGGACGGTCGGCCGTCGAAGAGATGAGTTTCTGACTGAGTTCCACGTAATCGAATCTGTCGTGTGCAGTAAATAGTCTTTCATCCAACAATAAATAGATTTGCATAGAATAAATAGAGATACATGTCGAAAAGTATCAAGTGTAGCGCATCTTCAATCTGTTTTCATTTATTGCATGTTTTTCTTCAAAAATCTTGCACACAAAAATTCACGTTGTATAAGTTACAATATGTAATTTTTTAATATAATTCGCCAATTAATTAACTGTAATAATAACTAATTGATAATAAAATTTGTTTATTGGCCGTTTCTCCCGTCCTTTAAAATTTGTTTAATCAAATATCAATTAATAACAACTTTTCTTTCAAGTTATTCTACAGATAAATGATATGAAAATTACTATATTCTTTCAACGTATTATAATATGTATAATTAAAAAAATAAATATTGAATTTTACTGAACTCAATATTTACTCTCTCTTTTCACGTAAAAAGATTAATTGTTTACATAATTAATAAAATAATTTCTATGAAAATAATGGCGAATATACTGTAACATTATATACTATTACATTTAAAGTAAGAAAAGATGGCAGTAGTATTCAAAGATGACAAATTCATAACAATTATTGCTGTGGCTTAACAATTGCACGTTACTATGCATAAGTAAGATTAATGCTAATGGTGTCTGTGTTCGGCAGAAATTGCTTCAGCATTGTTGTATAGCGCTTGATATATCGATGGAACAGTAGTAGTTCTACGACCTGATCTAGCTAGTTCTACCGACACACGAAGAGACACGAGATATTAATACCTTACACACATTCTCTTACACACTCGCGATCCTCTCTGAATCTTATCCTTCTTTATGCGCTCCTTTTCTACATATAGCTCAATGTTGTGTAAGCGATCTAATTAACTCCCGGCCACTGTGATGAAATTGAAAGATACGTTATTAAAAGATCAATAAGATGTAAATTACATCCTACTATTGAATTTAAATTAATCTCGCTCAATTATTTTACCAAGTAGTTTATAGCAGTTAATTTATCAAGATTTTAATAAATTACATATTGCTTATTCATGAAAAATCGATTTCTATTATTACTTTCCAACTGCTCGTTCAATTCTGTTTAAGTCCACCATACGCGGCAAAAACAATAAAGCCCGTAATCAGCCAAGCAGAAAAATTTTAATCATAGCAAAGAGAGGAAGGAATTAATTCCTGCTACGATTAAATCTGATTATCAATAAAATCTCTTTAATCAGTTCTGTTGCTTAACGTAACAATTTTCGCTCTATAGAGACTTCGCTCTACAAATCTCCCTGGAACTTATTACCTCACGCAGAATTTAATTACGTTTACAATACTACAACGGAGCGAGTCGTATACGCGCGCGCGCACTCGCTGCGTACTTCAATCTTGGTTGGCGCGTCGACGAAACCATGCCGAAGGTTGGCGTATTCATTTTGTTAATAAACCGCGTCGCGCGCTTGCTTGCTTGCACGAATATATATATATATATGTATATTTATATATATATATACGTACGGGATTGACCTAATTCTCATTAAATTCCTGGCAGTCGTCACGACGCCCGTGCTTGCCTGTGCGTCCGTTATACGCGCGCACTTCCCATATATCTCGTTTAAAATACCAAAAACAAAAAAAAAACGAAAAGTCCATTAGTTCAGGAAACTAATCACTCTCCTTCGTTCGGAATATTTTCGTTCGTTGGGGAGACAATACTTTATCCCTGCCTTTATATGAAATGGCAAAGCATATGTGCGTTTTTCACGCCGGCTATATTACAAAATCGTGCATCCGGACACGAATTTTGCTGCCTTGCTAATTCAGGCTTCATTGTTTTTATCGCGTGTGTATAGTCAGATCGAACAAAATTGAACGAGCAGATGAAAAACAATAATAGAAATCGATCTTTCATCAAGAAGTACCCCTCCTAGATTGCAGAGATATTTTTTGTGTCGCTTTTATTTTTTTTCAACTGATAAATCGA
The DNA here is from genome assembly GCF_000956235.1 of Wasmannia auropunctata. Taxonomy (NCBI): domain Eukaryota; kingdom Metazoa; phylum Arthropoda; class Insecta; order Hymenoptera; family Formicidae; genus Wasmannia; species Wasmannia auropunctata. The sequence goes on along the minus strand of NW_012026847.1, from coordinate 556,708 downwards.
ATAAAAGAGCGTTGTTGTTAAAGTAATAACGGAATCCGAGCTATGTGCGCGTGATAAATACACATGTTTATTTATAAATTTTTAGATTACAAATATTTGCTGTTTTTTTTTTTGTAAAAGGTTTTTTTCAAACACGAAATCGTGTTTGGATAAACTCATCAGCCACAAAGTAATCTATGAAATCAATTCAGCAATGCATATTTCACGGCGCATGGAGTGCCGGTAAATAGCTAAAAAGGAGAATTAGGTCAACAAATAATTAATCACATTGATTCTAATTGAAATATAATTGCGTTAAACGAACGATACCATTAATTTGAATTGAAGCAAATGCTACATGACTATTTAATGAATCATTCATATACATATATACAAAATTGTATAACTGTCAATTATACCAGATTTTCATGATAGAGTGCTGGTACATAAATAATATTAATTAGAGAACCCATATCCTCCTAATTTGACGTGGCCATATCGTTTCTATCGCGATATTATCAATTCGATATTATCGTTCGAAGCAACCCTAATTACATTGTATTATTAGCGCAGGTAACAAAAGTTTATTATTATATCAACGAGAACAAGCAAAGGCGGGCAATGTAAATAAATTTGCAACATACGGTCATTACTCATATCCATGACTATTAATAAATTGTTGTGATATATATATGCATATATATATATATATATATATATATATATATATATGCATGTATCTCGGACACGGTTTAATTTCATTATACGTTGCGGACTGCTGTATATGTTTATTTTAAACTCATGTTGCATCTCGGATATGGAATACTCGTGTGTAATCACGTAACTCAAATTGGTCCTCGTATTCCACACCTGTACGCAGTAAAAACATTCCGAAATCATCGGAAGTTTCATCTCAGATAGTTATACGCAGAGACGTGTCCTACACGTTTGTCATCCTTTTACTTCAAAAATATAATATATAATATATAGAGAAATTCTAGGGATTTAAAGTGCTATAGACTAAAGAAATACCTCTCTCTTTCACTAATTCGGAATAAATTCCATTTTAATATTTACCAAATAATCCGTTGAGAAAATGCACAATATTCGACATCCTGTGTGTGACGTAAATTACTCGGCGAAAACTGCGCTTCGAAAACTATATGTCGCGACGATGTTGACATTTAATCACTCCTGACTTCGGTACCGGCACTTCGGGGCCGGTTAGCCTTCGCACACTTTTCTACGTCAACGACAAGACCAAAGAGTGATGTGTACGTCAAACTTTTGACTAACACTTTACACTAACTGGAATAACCGATTAAATGCGACATATAAATTACAATATATCTTTATTTCCTAATAATATTTTTCCTCTGCATTTCAATCCTTTATTTATGTATACACACTATATGTCCCTATACTCTTTGCTCTTAATTTTATACGCAAAATCAGATGATTTAATTAATGTTTATTATTATAGGAAAGCACCAATTGCAACTGTAAAAATACACGATATTTCTACAAAATCGATAATGGCATAAATGGATTTAATCATTAACCGTGGTTTGCGTATTAATTTTGTATCAATAAATTTATCTGAGACAACTTATATATACATGAAAGTATATACATTAAAGCATATACATATACACACACATAAACAAAATATTATACAATTATATGTATATGTGTATACAATACAAAAATTTATAGATTCTTTGAAATTTCCAAAATTACATGCAACTTCGGTGGTTCTGATCTTTTTCGAAAACTATTAATAATCTTTCGAAGAACCCGTAGCGTAATTACAGGAGAACTTTACGAGCATATAGAAATTCTTAATATATGCACCGCGTTAACCTCTTTCCGTAAACTACAGCATAAATCCACATTTGCACGAGGTTGCCTTGTATCCTGATACCTGGGAAAATTATTCTGTGCGTTTTAGATCGGGCACAATTTGACTTATACGATAGTTTCTTCGAATAATATATTGCTACTGAAGTCAAGAACTGCTTATGCGCACTTAATAAAGAATTACGTGTACCAAAAAGATATATAGCCTTCAATAACTTAAAATTTTCTTAATAAACTTTAAGTAATTTAATAAATAACGTTAACAAATATTTTTGCTACTGATTTAATATTTTAGTTATTGATTTTAGTAAAAATATTTTAAAAATATTAACCATTATATCATCTTTACGAAGCATGTTAGTTTATATGCAGCGCGTAGCGGGATATATGAGACTAATAATTAATTAAGCATCTTCTTGCAATATTTCATTATCATTACTCTTTGATATCAACTTCCTTCATCTCTGATCCATCATTCTCTTTCGTCACTAATATATTAAGTTTCCTCTTAAAATTCACAACTCTGACTTAAAAATAATTGTTTAAAAGTTTAAATGCAATAAATGAATTTCTAAATGCCTAAAGTGTCCTTGGCTAGCAATTAAAACAACAAAAATATATTCTTATCGACTATCCTACAGTCGAAAACGAATAATTCACTAACAAGAACGTTAGAATAATGTTCTCTCTCCATTAGGAAACAAACTTCGTTGTTCTGGCAACAACTTCCATTTTTTCCCGTCACAACGTTTTACTTACGAGAGACAAAAAAAATGTAAATGTGCAAAAAAGTAGAATGGCGGTGTCACGTTTAGTATTGTGACTTAAAGGGGGAGGGGAAAAAGGGCGAATGTTACTATAATGTTCCATGAGGGATAAAGGGGAACTTACGGTATTTGACCGGAAGTCTCGAGAAAAGTCGGCGAACGAAGAAGCGTCGAGAATAATAGAAACCACTAGACATAGCAACTGGGGGAAAGGAGGGGAAGGACGGAAGGTTGGGACGGAACGGAAAGAATGAATGAGTGAATCTCCCGCGATCTCTCTTTGAGGTCAACCTCAGAGACCAAATCCGCGAGATGGGAAACAAGAAAGCGATGCAGAAATACAATAGACGCAAAAGAACAAAAAATATCGATATCATGTAGCGAATAGTAGAGACGTAATATGCAACTTTCTGTGACTACAGAAATATGCAGTACATTTAATAAACTGTGACAAATCACTAGAAGGTATAGTAAAATAAAATATATAAAACTGTACTAAAACAGTATTTAAACATTTTACTGTAACTTCTAATTTATGACTATGGACTAGTTTAACACAATTTTCTTTAATTGCTCAAGTTTTAGATATAAATTGTACATTCGGTCGGAAATTTATCCTGTGACACATTCGAAATAAATAATTTCATGTGTCAAAAAAATCATTAATACAATAATGTTAAATAATGTATTAATGTAGTGTCATTCTACAATTTGTTTACACAGTAAAATGATTTGCATAATATATATAACACTTATTAATGCGGCTGTACGTAAACAATTATAAAGAGAGCAACATCCCGAAATACTTTCAAATTTGGTAATTAAAATCCATCATACCTGTTATTATAGTCGTTTCAACATACATATTATAAAACAACCTGGAATTGCTCAATATATGTACAGCATAATGGTATATTACCATACTAATCTACATTTCAGTTCAAATCAAATGTGTAGCATTGATCAGATTCTACAGTTACTATAATCAACTATCATCTGCATTCGTGATCGTGCTATTCGAGTCACTAAATGTATCATTACTGAAACATTGTGAACCTCTTTCTATATATTGATTACAATTTCACGACCTCTTCCATTACATACATTTACGTTAATACATTTGGCTCGCTGCCGTGTCGTTGGTCAGCGTTTCCCGCGTCTCGCTCAGCCATTTCGGGTCCAGGAAAAATAAAAGTTTTAATGCACAGCCACCATCAGAGTTGCTCGCTACATTTTCGGTTCTAATTTTCATTAGCTTTGCTCCGCCAGATTGTTGTTGACATAATGTTTCTAACCGACAATCCATAAATTCGTAATGGCTTGTTAAACCCAGGATTAATTTGAAAAAAAAAACTTTCAAAATACGTCCCATTTAACTGCGCTGTTATATATGCGTAATCATAGAAATAATCTATTACATTCTTCAGGTTAGGAGAATCGTGTAAAATATGTTTTTTTTCTATTCATTAACGGTCACAAGGCTCTATGCCGCCATTTTTAACACATGTGAAATATCTTTTCACAGGACTAGCACACGTCTTCTCTCAACCGCGCATTACTATTGTATATAGAATAGCATTATTCTCCAGGAAAACGCGTAAGCATGCTCATTTCGCGCCGCGCGCGCGGCGGGCCGTTCTCCCATAAAACCAACGTCGCAACAAATTTCCCTTATTACAACGTATGCAGTATGTAAAGGCGTAATAGGTGCTGCTATTATTACCGCCATTATATTTCATATTCCGCTTAAGCGATCGTTATTGTGAGAACTCTTTTTGCAACAAAATTGTTTCCAGCTGGCATTATTTCTGCGCGTGGATCATGTTTTGTTAAAGCGAACGATTTATATGTGAAACGATATAAAAGATTTGTATTCACAACCGGAAACAAAATATTTTAATATCACGCACAGAGAAATAATAAACGTATACAGCGGTATGAAAATATTTTGTGACAAAAGTGATATTTTCTTAACTCTTATAAAAATATCTTTTTTTTTTAATTTTCTGAGAAGATAAGGTTAATTTTTTTAGAAATTAATGGTTGCTAATAAATATCTGTTTATTTTAATTACTTTAAATGTAGGTACAATTTCTTTCATCTAGAAAGATTGCATCTCGAAAACTTAACGAAATACATATATTTTCTCAGGAATTAAGGCTGCGAAGATTTTAAAATAAGAAATAAGAGCGCCTTATTAAATGTAAAATATGTCGTCTGGCAAAAAATGATGAAAAAAAAAATACGTTCAGATACGTGGTTCGAAATCTCCCACGAGCGATATCGCGTACGTGCATAGGATGAGGGATTACGCTCGTTTAGACGACGCACGACATACGTCGTGAAATCTTATTAGCCGAAAAACGTTGCGGAGTGTAGTGAGGCACTCCCAGAGACCCGGAGCAACGCCTCGAAAGCAAAGCAACGATAAAGCCGCCATGGGAAAGCGCGATGTAGGTATCCCGGAGTATTGCGTTTCGCCCCGGGAGATCTTAGACCGTACGTGCTTTGTCAGATTTTCGAAAGAGATAGAAAATCGCGATTTCCACGATCGTATTCCTTGTACTTTCGAGGGAGATGTGGTTCTGGTATTTTCCACCGATGTAAGCGCTATTTTTATTGAAATTCTTCTCTGTTAAATTGTATGTAACAGATATAAAAGATTCTGCCGGAGGTTTTGCTAAAAAAAAGTTTCCAGAATACAAAGGTCCCCCCCCCCATTTATCCGAAGCGTATAGAGCTTTTTTTAATATTCGTATTTAAAAAACTTACGAAAAAAAAGTTTAATCTGAGAGGAAATACGCTTTGGCCGCTGTTTTGAATTCCGGAACCGGCACAGAAATGTGCCAACAGCCATTTTCACGTTAGCTCTTTTTACTGCAATGTGTTCTGTGAACTACAGCACACAGTAGTAGTAGATATTTCCTGTTCCAATTTTGTCCAACGAACGTTTTGGCAGACTTTTCATTCCTTTGCGAAGAGTTTTGTTTTACTCTCGCACAAATCCGCGAACGCGGCCATATGTTCCGAACGGAACAGAAAACACGGACGTTTCTACTGAAACCTTATTCTATGTGCACCCGGTCGGCTGGTAGGCAACAAATATAAGTTTGTCCATCTTAAAGGGGATACGCTGAAATCTCCCCCCGAGATGAAACGCTGGGAACAATCGTGACCGACGTGATCCGACACGGCGGCGCGGCGGTTCGGAGTTTCAAAGAGAAACTTAGCAAAGTCCCGAACAAGTTTTGCGATATCGCGAAACTTTGGGAAAATTTCAGAAGCTATCGCGGTGTAATTAAAAAAAAAAAAAAAATCTCTCGGATCTGATTTATGCAAAACTATACAAAAATTTATACCGCGACTAAAAGTCTTTTAGCAAGTTGATTAGCAAGCTTTCGTAATGAACGCTCAGTTTTTTTTTTTTTGCGAATTTATGAGTGACGGTGGAGTACGAAATAATAAAATCGAGTTACGAAGGTGAACTCGAACATAAATCGCAATACCATCGATCTGGATTGGAATTTTACAGAAACGTTTGAAGTACAATTGCCAATCTCGGAAAGCGATAGTAAACTATCAGTCAATCGCAATTTGGTGGTTTTCTCTCTCTATATATACATATAGGTATAAGTAAAATTGAGACTGACGAAAGCTTAACCGACGAATAAATCAATTCCATGTATAAATGGTTCTTTCGGTTGTTCGCGGCGCCGGGCAAACCACCGAAACGAATTAACAGCGACTGTGGGAAGTGAGCGAAAAGAGTCGAACAAAACGAATTTCGTGCCGCGACCCACGGGAACGTAACACCGAAATAATGCCCACGGGGGAACGCCGGAGCCTTATTTACCCATGGAAATGAAAACTGGCGAGTACCAGCAATATAATCGGGTGGTTCGCGCTAATGTACACTATCATAAAAGTTCGGAACACATGTATATACGTGGAGTACGATGTAAAGCTGATATAAAGCGACTATATCAGCTTAATTGCCGTAGGTATACCGAATGTGATTGCGATATTGGGATGAAATTATTAGAATGGCGAAACTAGAGGTAAACGTATATATTCTACTTTTCGTTTCTATAATTTACACATAATTTATAGTCTTTATACGTGTGCCAAATATTACAAGAACCAAATATTACGTACCTATTATTATTTTGGTAATTTTAATTCCGATGCATATATTAGTAAATTATATAGGTATTCCAAGTATATAAAATATTCAGATCAAAAGTCAAATGGAAGTGTCTGCAGGTAACAATATCTTCCATTTACTGCCAACGATCACAGCATCACTGCACTTAAGTACTTAACTTCGCAAAGCCTATTATCTCGGTAATTGAGGATTGAAATTTAATTATGTCATCAACTATATATAGATCCAAATAGCGTCAAAATCAATTAATATAATGCAAATTATGTGATGAAAATCAACTGACCTAAATGCGACTTAACTTAAGCGAATCAACGAAATTATCGAAAATACATTTTTATGATTTAATAATCAAAATTCAAATCGAATATTATAATCTCCGCAATTGCTAGCTAAAGTTGTACAAAGAATTATAACTATTAAAAATTATATAAGTGAAATGCGTAAAATTCAAGTACAAAAATACTGACATTGTTTTGTGGAACGAGACAATTGAACATCTTGCGGCTTCTTCCTCTTTTTCTTGTTTCTGCTAAGGTTTAGACACGATATTTTTCGAGATAAAAGCCGCGAATCGAGATAATAACCGCGTCAGCTAGACTTAGAAAGTATTTCTCGCTGCTTATCCTTTTCTCGCCTTCTTCACTCTTACGATTTAAATCTCCTGTGCCGCCGCCGCGCCACCGCTATTACGCGGAGAGCGAGAGATATATATCGCGTCGAGTACACAAGAAGTAACAAACAACGATATAATTCTCACAGTTGGCGGAATGCATTTGCAGCTCTTTTTCACGTTCAATATCTTATGGTTGAAGTCGCAAAAGGACTTAATGTGATTCGTTTGCGCGCCCATACTACCTGCATTTATTGCGCAATGGTCGCAATAAATGCAGGTAGGAAACGTGTGACGCGATACTGCATTTTCGATTAAAGCCGACGAAACCTTAATTAAAACGTGTCACGTGTAAATGGGTAATCACTCGTATTATAACGCAAATACGTGTAGATAAAATATTCACGCACTCGGTGCATTTTGTGGTCTATTTCGTTTCATTTACAATTTCTGCCTGATCAAATTTTACCTCATGCCGACCTTTAATTACACGCAACGAGTCAAATTAATTATGATGGAACCCATAGGCTGGGCGCATTTAATATTTATTGAATGTTAAATTTTTTAAAATTTATTACGTGTAACTTAATAATTTGTATGGTAAAAAAAAATTTCACTCTTAAATGTCCTGCATTTTGCAAAATTTGAAATTTATTTACATCTTCCTGAAATAATTCCAAATTCCCAACATATTTTTCTAAATATTTTCGTAGATTAAAATTCTAAACGAAAACTATCTCAGGAAAGTGTAATCGATGTATTTTCCGACAAAACCGCTGTCCTGCAACCGAGACTTCTTTCCCCTTTTCATGCGCAAAGCGAGCGCTTTTTACGAACATTTCATCGTTCTACCACATCACGAGAATTCAAGCTCCTGGCGTTTCCCTAGGAACGCCATACGCGGATGCCGTCTATTAAATTTTTCCACGTCTCGCTCCGTTCTCTTCTCCGGAGAATTCCGCGTCGCATCGCGGCGGGCGCTTTACTCTCCCGGATCCCTTTGCGATAATTGAATTTCAGCGACCGATTTAGCGAGAAAGTGTGCGGTCATCGCGCGAACGAACGGGGGTGGGAGGGGGGAGGACAATAATATTGCTCGATATGCCGTTCGCGAGCCGCACTGCTAATTACCGGAACCCAGCACGAATTATTAACGGGCCGTTCACGCGGCACTCATTATACCACCGATATCGATTCGGCCGCGAATTTTATTTGTCCCTTCGGTTCTCGCGCATGACGTAAATAGAATACGCACTACGCGATCGTAATACGAATGCCGACTATAATATTCGACGTGCCGTCTATAACATACGTCCGGTGATGAGTAGTAAACAGCACAAATGCGCGCATACCGGCATTATTTGCCGTTTAATTATCTCACCAATGCCGCGGAAATTAAACCGCATTGAACTTGAGATAGGTGTAATATCATTCTCTTCCTAGCTAACACTACGAAGCTAATTGAGAATTATATACGGAAATGCAGTTACAATTAATAGATCTCTAATCAAAATCATCAGTCTGCTTATTTCGTCAAAAATTCAAGATTTATTCGAGTTCAAGATTACTCAACTTAATAAAAAAAAAAAAATTTGATATACACTTGGTTTCAGCAGACACCATTTAGCTTCTTGAAAAGCGAAAAGAAAGCTCGTTAGTACCATGTGCGCCGCGAAGGCAGGATAATTAAACAGGTGCGTGCTAACGCAAAACGCGTGATTCTCGGAGCGCGCTACCTTAGGAGAGAATAAGCGAAGTTTCCGGTTCCTGCCAGCATAATGCCAGACTGTCCTGCTTCACGACACTAATTAACAAACAGCCATGGCAACACTAAGTGCACTAGTAAGTGCCACTTGGATAACTTGCACGGAATGCGAATCGTCGTTACCGGAATCAAATTAGATTTCGTAATTATTGACATTTGTGCACTTTTCCCTTCTGTCTTCCGATTACAGGACCGTCCCATGCGACAAATTTTTCGGTCGACTTTACGGTCTTGGACGGAAAAGACGTTCGCCAATTCTTTGAAGTCAGCAAGAATCTGAGAACGGACGAGGAATTGTTAATAAGTCCTAGGATCGTTGAAGAAAATCCTATTATCACTTTTTCTCGCTCCTGCCGACGACGGTTTTAGCGCGCAAAAAGCAAATTGCTCAAAGTTGCAACGTTGCATTCGTAATCTGGATTTGTCAATTGTTATCAGTTATTACTAGTTTTCTAGCTTAATTTTGTTATCGTTTCTATTAGAACAATCACTAAACACAGTTGTAATATAGATAAAGAATTATTTCACACAGTTGTGATTTTAAACAAGGAAAAAGTTGTAGAATAAAAGTTGCATATATCTAACGCTGCTATAAATTCAATATGCACGGCTGCTATTAAAATTGTGTAGGTCCCATCCAATAAAAGATATATTATCGTCCGTCAATTTAACGAGACAAAATCAATTATCTCCCAAAAATCGTGATAAGACCTTTCAATTAGCGGAATAAATTTCGCGCGATAGTCAATATATTAAATTTTCCTTGCAATTATATATCTCCATTAAATTTTTTTGGACCCGTTTGCTAATGCAGAGCAGGCACACGTGGTATATGCGCGTTACTATGCGTTTCCCCTTTTTTTCCCCCCCGGCGAACAAAATGTATTCTATTCCCTGTTTTACATCAGTCCGCGCCAGTGTTTTCGTAATGTGTTTTATCGTCGAACGTGCCAACGCAATACTTACGATCTGACGAGAATATCATATACCGGGCGCGTTTCGCACGCGAACCAACAGCAATCATCCCCGGTGCAAAAACGTCCGCACGCGAAATTTCGATCGCTGGGTCTCGATAAGAAAATGATTTACGGTTCGAGGAATATCCCATAATTCCCCCGGCGGAGTTTCTCGGAGCTCGCAAAGAGAGCAGACGCAAATGCGTTGCGGCAACGAATTTGCGAAATGAGAATGCGGTTCCGCAAAGTTTTCAACGCTCACACGTGCTTATATGTACGATACCTTCTTGACATTATTATTTAATGTATTCTGCGAATGCACAATCCGCGATTAATTCAACCGGCAGCCGGTTTTCTCTCGTATTAGGCAACAACTTCGCGATTCTTCAACAGCCAGCGGGCAGCATCTGGAAAACGCGCGCGCTGGGAATTTGAATGCCGCGCATAAAGATGGAGATGCTCGAGCGAGCCTGCGAGAACAGAAATCCGCTTAGCTATCAAGCCGAATTCCCGACGAATTCCACGCTACTATCCTGCGCCAATTAAAATCTTTCCTTGTGGTCCGGCTGAAAAGCGAAGGTTGGTCGGCGGTGACGATAGAACGCGCGGAAACGGCGAGATTTCATGAGTTAACGATCTGCGGAAATGCAAATTGCGGGTCCGTGTACACATTCGGACCATAAATGCAAATTGTGCGGAAAGAACTGGACGTAAGATTACTGTGTATATACGCGTATTTCGCGGATGTCCAAGGAACGCGGCGGGCATTTAATTTACGCCTCCAGCAAATCATCCAAGCGTTTACAACGTTAAATCGCATTAATTGAAATGTGAATGTAAGTAATCCTCTCTTTCTCTCTCTCCCCCCCCCTTCCTTCTCTTTCTCTCATTCTCTTTTGCTCGTGGGATTACAGTAAAATAAATGAGATAGTTTGAATCAAGAGAGCATTGCATACGCCACAATTTGAAGCATGTCGAGTCTATTTGCGAAACACTATACTCATATGTGCACTGCACACTTGAGTCCAAATGCGATTGTTTGATTTTCATCTCGTGTTTAAATTGAATGCGATTTTCATTTCAGATAAACAAAACTCATATTCGCACAGATTGTATTTAGCGCTAAATACGTAGCGCGGTAACTGGTCTATCTCGTTAACAGAACCATCGTCGTTGGTTGAACAATATCCCTATCGCAAATACATGTTACATGTGCGCGCCCTGTGATATCGCTAATACTTCGCAGAGACACGAGATATTCTAATTTAATAAATTCCGCTTTAATTCATAGTTAGAAATTATGTATAATAGAATTTACATTAAATAAAAGTACATCAAATTGAGAATCTCCTCCTTTTTTTAATGTCAATTGAAAATTAGGTATTTGACGTTGAATACGTAGCGAGGAAATTGGTCTATCTCATTAACAGGAACATAGTCGTTGGTTGAGTAATATCTCCTATACGCAAATACATGTTACATGTACGTGTTCCATGATATGATTATTACCTTACGAAAAGACAAGAGATACTCTACTTTAATTAATTCTGCTTAAATTTACAGTTAAAAATTAATGTAATAAAACTTGAAAAATTTTTATTTATTGATAAATGCTAAGCAGTTAATAGAAAAAATTTTACCATTTAATTTTATTATTTGGGGTCTAAGGTATATAAGAGAAAAAAAATCTGAAAGCATGTTTTTATCAATGTAGATTAACTTTAACCTTAATTTACTCTTCGTCTTTTTCTAATTGTCGGAACTAGAAAAAGATAAAAAGTAAGTTAAACCGAGATTAAAGTTAAGAGATTTTAGTTGGTCTACATTGGTGGAAATAAACGTAAGTTGAGAGTAAGCCTTTAAGTAAGCTTAAAATTAAAAGAATAAAAATGATATTTTTATTAAACATATATAAATGTAGAAAAGTGCGGATTTAATGCGAGTTTTAACCCGAATTTAGAAGTCATTGCGGCGGGCGATGCATCAGAGTGTGAACAGCGGCATACATTTTTCATCGGTCTCCCGATGCTTCCGAAAAGGTTATCTGGCACTCTTCCCACATGGTTACAAAGGCGGAAGATGCATATATATTCGAATGGAAAACGAGAGGCATCGATTCGTGGGACTTAACCAAATTTCACAAAATCGCCTTTGATGCGGTTTTACAGTTCGCGTAACCGACTAAAGTGAATTTAGAGCTATATATTTCTAAATATGCTTATCTGTACAACGAATAAGCCATCCATAAAATAGATCTCGAATAATAATAAAATATTACATGATAGATAAATAATATCGGTATCGCCTAAATCGTTATACATCCTTATATGTGATTTATATAATGATTTATATAATGATTTATATAATGATTTATATAATGATATGATCCGAATTTATGTTAATTATAATGTTGTGTATAATTCTTAAAAATTTAAAGTAAACTTTGTGCACGGGTAAAATTTTATTTTAAAATTTATCCTGAAAATCTGTAATTGTAGAACAACATAATATTTCAACGAATTTTATGTGATTTTCACTATTTTTTTTTAAATATATATTACAACAAATTTATTATAGTGCACAGTAAAATTTGTCGCAATATTATGTTGTCCCATGATTTTCAGGGTAAATTTTAAAAGAAAAATCTCTCCGTGTAATATTGATTTAATTTTATACACACTTAATACTATATATTTAATTAATGACTATATATCAGTTACTCACGACATTTGACATATTATTAATTTTTCTCAATAAAAAGCGCAATAATACGTTTTTATGGGGGGATGGTATATACAATATCAGATTTCATAAAATGCAGCGCATGCCGAGGCATATCGTTTTTAATCATTTACGTTCAGAACAATTTCAACAAACGCTTTTATTCCCGATATTGATGGTGATATCGAGAATACTCATTCGCGTTACACTGAAGCGAAGCTTTTAACACGGATGCAGCAATTTTACGGCACTATATTTCTATCGTCTTATCGCGCGCCGTAATAAATTTGCACGCGACGATTATGCGAAAAACGTCCAAAAATCGAGCGATAAATTATCATCTTGCTGCCTTTGTTGGCAAACGCAATCCGATATGTTCCATTTATTTGGTCGTGCAAAATCTATCGATAAATTACATTAAAATAATTCGACGTTCGATTCAATGTATTTTACAGCAATTTAAAAAATTCGTTAAAAGCGATGACTATTTATTTAACAAGTTCTTTGTAGGAGGCCATTGTTACTAATTGTATTATTGCAAAAAACGCAATACGTGTCGTCACATCAAATGTCACAATCGTCCTGAATCTTACATTAAAGGGCATTCGAGACATGACCATTTCGAAACTCCTCGATATCTACGGTAAGGTAAGGTAAATTAATGCGGGCTGGCTTCCTCGAGAAGAGTAAACTATAGTGGCGTACGAATGGAGGCGACCCCTTTGGAGTTGAGGCGACCGGGCAATCAGGAAGTTAATTACGACAATGTTATGCAAAGGCGTCCGTCTTCCCTTACGTTGTAATAGCGCGGGTCTCTCGCAATCTATGGCGAGAAATTTTCCCTTTACCTGCGTTCGACTTATAACCAGCGACGGTGGCACATTAAACGAGAAGTTTTGCCCCCTCTCCACACCCCCTTTTCCCAGTCTTGAAATGCATAAATCCTCCGACTAATGTCGTGCAATTTGTAATCCGCGACAGCTTCCAGTACATAAAGTTCATATATTACACCCCTATGAATCACTACTTTCCGCGCGGGCTCGCGCCATCGTCCTGTTTTAGCAATCGTTAACCGCGATGAATTCCAATGATTGTTATTTCAGCTATAATATAACGACGTGACGAATGTAGTATAACATCCTTCCACCTGTGATTTCTTAGGTGTTATAAATCGCTGCTTTTTTGCAGCTTATACGATAATTGATTTATACTAATAATACGACACATTAATGTAAATTACATTTGTATATAATTATTTTCTGCTTCATAAAAAGTAACTTCGCGAAAAATTAAAAAAAAATTTCAATTTCGCATCACGACATTTACGAGTTTTTTCTCGTATATTTTTATATTTAATGAATAACATTACAATAAATTTAAATTTATAGTAATATTATTCTAAATCTAGTTTCTCTTAATTTTGCTCATTATTCTTAAAGCTAATTTTATTGTTTACTTTAATAATCCCTATAATAAATTCTGAAAATTCTTCTAATATTTCTAACGGTATCATTATTATCGAACGTCAATTGCTACACGTTATTACGATAGATTACGACTGATGGCCGCGCGCGTGCTATTAAGAAATATCTTAAATACGGGAAATGCTTAGTGCTTCGTTTCCACTTTCGCGAAATTGCGAACGGAAACGAGACGCTTCGCCGTTTCGAGCACGAGAACTTACTAGGAGGTGATGATTTGCGAGTGTTAAGTCGCTTCCACTTGTCATCGATCGATCCTCGAAGGATTAACGGTCGTCGACACCATTCCCTAGCCAGTGTCGATTCACATACGTCGACATTCAGTTCAGTGACCCTCTGTGACAATCTGTATTATGCATTCATGAACTTTCTGATCTCTCACCGTTTGCTACCTTTATGAAAAAACTCTTCCGTTTAAAATGTTGAAACATTTGCGAAGAGTAGTTACATATTCGAAAATTTATGAGGGAGAAAATGTAATGGACCTCAGCCTCAGAGTTAATGGCCCTGGCCATTAATATTTATACTTAATAAAATATTTAACTTTTTGCTTGTCCGACTATTATCTCTGCTTTCTTATTGCATGATTTTTACAACATCGAAATTGCATTGATATAAAAACACTTTGTGAAAACTTCTCAAGTTATACGTAACTATACTTTTTTATTTTCAGAATTTTTAGAATTAGAACACAAAAATATACACGTTTAATCTAGTTCTTTACTAATCTCTGTAATTGTTAACGGAATTACCCAGTACAAGAAAATGATTGCATCCACAATTAAACAATACAAGTTAAATAAAGTTTAAAATACCTAGACACAAAAAAGGTATGAGTGCCTGGATTAGCTACAAATAAAACTCGCTATGAACTCCTTCCCGTAATTAACTTTAGGGATTTTTGTAAAAAAAAAATCCAATTTAGCTAAGAACTACGCCCAAAATAATATTTAAAATCATTTTAAACTGATGATTATTCAAATTATTTCCTAAACATTTCAGATATTATTGAAAAATGGATCGACAATAATTCCATTCAAATAGAAGTTATCTCCTGATAGGAATATACTCTCCCGAGTATACAAAAATTATATTCCATCTTCGCTCGATACACGAAAGTATACATTGCTCATATAAGTTGGCTACAAGTATCACGTCGTGAAAATCTCGTGTAAGGGCGAATGAAGTAAGGTGCGCGCGCGCACCCTATAGATGATACGACACTTCCGAAATAATAATCGAGTCACACCGCAGAGCTCGCGCCTGCCATTCCATCTTCCCTCGGCACAGTTCTCTACTGCGGAGTGCAATCTGGTTAGCGCTCGACGACGAGGGAAAGTTACCCGGGGAGTCTCTGGATCTGGCGAGGACCGTCATATTTTCCGGGTGTCACTCGTAACTCATTCCCTTCATCCTTCCTTTAAGTGCGCCGCGTGAACCGGCTTAACCCGTTCGCAAAGACGAGCCCCCAAGTTGGTACATTATGTACGTTTCGTTAGAGCGACGAGCTCGCGCTCGTGCCGGAGACACAGTTATACGCGCGCGTAGAATAAGAAAGCTGTTCAATGAAGAGAGTTCTCAACCGCCCCCGACTTCCCCTTTTGCCTCGTCACTGTGGGAGCCGATGAAACTTGTAAGAGGTACTCTCGTCACACGCGATAACCACCTCGCGTCGTTCTCGTTCTCGAGACGACGAATTCCAGGTGAGATCCCGAGCATCGTCGAACCGTCAAATTAAAATTGTCGTCGAACTTCACTCAGTGACTATGTTTATATGCGCGAAAAGACGGATTGGAACATTTTTTCGTGTAACTTAATTGTTGGGTAAATTAAGCGAAGGAAACGAGCAATTAGGTCGTTTCGAAAAGAATAGGAACGAAGCGAAATTACTTGGAAACATTTGTTAATCATAATAAAATAGTCAAATAGGAACTTTTAACTTTCTCAAACTTGATTCTTCTTTAATCAAAAAAACTTCAATGTTGCATTCAATATTCATTCAGAACTGTGGCAATTTCAAAAATCTTTTTGAGTAATGAAATTTTTGATTAAATCAATTTAATGCGATATAGAATAAAAATATTAACTGTAATAGTAATAAATAATATTATAAAAAATATTAAATAAATATTAACTATAAACACTTTGGATTGACAGAAATTACTTTACACTTTACTTTATGTTCCTTCATTGTTAACTTGAAATATTGTATATTAAATTAATTGTAAAATATATTAAACCACTTGAAAAATATAAAAATATACTAAATTATTTTTGCAATTTATTCACGTAAACATATTTAAAAAAATTAATTGATTTATGTTCGGTTATTATCGTATGTAACAATTATTACGATTTATATTATAATTTATTTTTATCGTATTATTGCAATAACACAATTAAATTTGCAACAAATGAAAGCATGGAAAAGATGAATTTTCTAAAGGCGAAAGGAATTTATCCGGTGAATCGTGGCGCCAATTGAACATGGGCGTTTTCATCATCCATCAGTTTCTTATTTCATTTAGGTCGGAAAATTGATGTGCACTCGTTCTTTTTCGAGCTCACAACGTTTGCAAAAAGCTTCTTTCCGCGATCGATTGTGCTCTATTATTTAAACTATCGTTATGAATAATATTTAAAAGTAGACGAGCAGAGCATACAGTTTACATTTTGAATACAGATTTAAAGTGGCATACCGATTAATTACATCTCTAGAAAAAAATAAGACTAACTTCAACAATACTTTTGCGTAAAACTGAATCTCAATTTAAAATATATGAAGATATAATCATAAATATTTGTGTCAAAATATTCTTAATAATATTGTACATATATTTTAAATTTATATTAGAAATTAATATTAGAAAATGAAAAGACTTGCTGCAATAGTTGCGCTAATCCATAGTTTTTAGCAGAAAACGGAGAAAATGAAATCTAAAATTAAAGTGATGAACTTTTTAAGAGTTTATTTTCTCCATTTTTATAAAATGTTATAAAATGTGGATCAGTTCATTGTTTCGTATATGACCTCTTTAATTAAAATTATATTAAAAATTAATAATGTCTTATACTAATTTCAAGTTTAGAATATGATTCTTTAAAATTATATTTTTCGAAACTGTAGTAGTATACGGACGTGACACCGGAAATGCGTATCATAATTTTGCGAGTTAAGCAATATAATGACGATGATTTTGATAATGTCATGGAGACGGATACGCATTAGTCCGGACTTGCATGCCATTATCTTGCTGCTATGTCAGGCAAACTAGCCTCATCAATGAAACATGCAATTCCCAAGATGCAATAGGATCTCCTTCACACATAGGTTATATCATTTATACCTCAAGCGACGATAAACGAAACAATTTAGGGATTGCGTTCACAAATGTACACATTATCAATACTAAAAATCGATAGCTCACGTATGCTACAAATTTTCAATACTCGGCACATTTCAAAAAGCTCCCTTGATGGTATAACATCAACAAACATTTTTTTCTTTTCGCATAAATAAATATATCTAGTTTCTCCAATAAATTTTGCAATATTTATTCATTCAATCTTGATTCTTGCTTTGCGAATTTTATTCTCATTTTATTAAAATAATTTATAATTTATAATAAAATTTAATTTTTAAAATAATATAATCTAGAGAATTGTATTTTAGAAACTATAAACTATAGCAATATAATCTGTAATTGTAGTTTAGCAATTATAAATTATATAGCTCTTTTTAATTTTGCCGTATTTAAAAAAATTCTTGAATTGTTCCTTTAAATAACAAAATGTCAGGAAACGTATACAACACGAAGATTACATATATCAAGTAGAAAAGAACGTGCATTGGTCCGCCGTCGACAAGTATATTGCTCGCCAATTTCCGGGATATTTTCGTGCGATGTTTATGTCGGCATGAACGATATTGATCTCCTGGAGAATTCGAAGATATTCGTATTTTTTCTGGGCTAGCCCCCGTTATAGTCTTTCTACAGAATAAACATTCAACGTGCGCAAACAGTACCGGTACATCGGAAACGTATTTGCGAAAGTGGCTGAAATTTGCAATCTCGCGCGCTTTGTAGGCACACCGTGCACCCTTATACCGCGCCCAATATTGTTTTTCATAACACGACGTGAAATGCGCGGCGATGACATCTGATCGGTCGATCGGGAATCAATGAGTGTGCCTATCTTACGCCGGACGTATAAAAACACACGTATATAAACGTGCAACATATGCGACGTATACGCGGCCCGTAATTATCAATTCGTGTTTACAGTTAATAAACGTAGCGTCCCTACTGGTGCGAATTAGTCTTGGATGTGTACTCTGCCGTGTACGTAATCGCCAATAGCCATTAATTAACTTGTCTGCAACGTATTATTGGCTTAACGTCAAGGAATCTGCATTCGAGTGTTCTCTTTGCTCCATACACTCGCACGATGTCTATTAAATCCGATCTATGAAAGAGAGATTACTCGACAAAGAAATCACACACGGGGTGTGTTTAAACTGTATATGCTCGTGTAAAGCAAATACTGCGAAAAAAAAAACATAATCGATAGTTACTCCCTTTATCCCAGAACTGATATATTGCTTCCTACTAAGAACACCCTTTCGTCGGCGACTCCAAATTAAATTGTCAATTGTAGCCGGTTGTATATACAGAGTTCAGAGAGTTTCACTCTCCCTAAAACAATTACTCTAGCTCAAGTCGTTGGCGTGCAGCGTTCGATGTGCAGTACGGGGTAGCATACAATCCGCTTATAACGCTGCAGTAGAAATTTCCTGCATCGAAACCCGGCGTGCCATCAGCCCCGAACCATTATTTGTTCGAAGTCCTAGCTGTAGCGCGCGGCAGCAGGCGCGTTTCGATTCTACCGGATTCCCGTCGTGACATTTACTGCGCGTATTTTCCTCGGCAGCAGCTGGCACCGACCACTTTGTACAGCGGCTCAAATCGTACGCGACGCCTCTCACGCCTGCATCATACGAACGCGAACGCGAACGCGTGTTCCCCGTCGTTCTCGATGCGGCATTGTATAGGTTTAAGGGAGTACCGAAAAGTGTTATCCGAAACTAAGCTGTGAGTCCGCTTCGCAAGAGCGAAAAATAAACAACTGTCTTAAACTGTACAAAATTAATGGAGTAGATACAAAGAAACGACTTGATAATCTCCGAAGATAAAGCTCATATTCTGTCAGATTAGATTTTTTTCGCCCGAATTTCAATTAATTTATTCACTTATAATTATTAAATTATAGTTATTGTTTATTCACTTGTTTTCCGTATACTAATTTAAAGCATGATTATATAGGAACTAATTACACGCGTGGTTTTCTTAAATATCTTAAATAGTTATCATTGCGATTTTATCTTCTAATCATACATTATAGTCTTGTTTTGTTATACGGTCATTATACGAAGGAAATTACAAACGCACGACGCGCTGATGCGATATAACGGTTAGTATCTGATAATGTTCGACGCGATCTGTTTCTGACGGACGGCAACAGATGTAATGAGTTACAGTATAATCAAAGCCTCGGTAGCGAAATGGTTAATGCACTGGATGCAAACGGCTCTTTGCGATGTGTTGCGCTCGTATACGTACAGACGTTGCGCGCGGTTGTATTCGTGTTTATACGTTAGTTACAATCCCGCAACCGGCTAAGCCTAAGGGACCCGAATACGTCGGCTGCAAATATAGGTGTACTCCGTTGCAGATGCACCTGATAAACCGTGATAAATGTTTTCGCGCGGTGACGAAAGAAAAACATGATTAGTGAAGTGCTGTTCATATTAAAAAACAAAAAAAAAGGAAGGAAACAAATTGGACTGTCGTATCATAATTCTCAATATTCGCGACGGGACTGAATGAAATTGCAAGCTCGCATTCCACATTTGAATACCGCGTTGCATGCAACGCGTACGAACCATTTAAATGCTAAGCAGCAGACATGCACAGTTCGCGTTTAATTATTTTCCTTTTTTGCGTTCCCGGTAATCCACTGTGTGGAAACATTGCGGAACGTTAAACGCGCTTCGTGCGCAATGTCGTTAATTACTCCAGTATTTTCCTTTCGCCGCTAATACTACATGATAATCGCAACTCTTAAATTTTCTTTAAAAAAAATGACGTTGATAAAGGAGGTCGAAAAGAATCAATGAATCGCGATAGATTAGCTATCCTTGATACCCAATAAACAAGAAAATTTTGCAATTAATGTTTATTCAAGCGAAACTTTTCAAGGATATATACACGTGTCAAATACTTTCTTATATCAATTTCGATCTTCAGATTAATATAATTCGCAGAGAATTCAAGGATTTAAATAAAAGATACTTAACGTCGTAGGCACACACGTGCTCGCGACGCGGGTACCTACTCTGCATTAACGGGCAACTTGCGCATAAATTGTCCCCCCGGGACGTTTCAGACGCCATTACGAAGGATAAATCATGCAGGGGAAAAAATCTTGGATCTTCACACTTATGCGCATAACTTGTGTATTTACAAGTTAGAAGTTAAAGCAACAGTGCTCGCAGGCCGGGTTAAAGCAAACTTCTATGCGTAAACACGGAAGGGTAGTTTCAAAACATAAATGTGAACATGATATCAAAGCATGCACGCATATATGGCACCCGCCGCCGTGTGAATGTGGGTTACAAAAATATCCCCGCCATATACCCCCGGAATTTTGCTGTGAATGACATCGCGTGAATGTGTCGCGTAAGCAGCGAAATAGCCGACATATGATATCGTGTAATCGCGAACGATAGTTTGATAAACATAAACGTTAACAAATCACGGAGTCGAGGAGCCAACGCGTGTATTGACATACATGTAAAATGGGTCAATTCCCATTTGAAATTAATATCTTCACTCACCGACCGATGCGCTGTCGCGTTGCCTTCCCTCTAAATACTGCGATATCTGCAAAGAAAAAAAGAACAAGTACGTTACAAATATTGCATTGAAATGAAAATAGTGAAAAAATCAGGGAGAAGAGACTTCTGCAGGACAATTTTTGATGCGTTTCACGATTCGCTTCGTGCGCTTCGAAAGAATTTTTGAGGAACGCGCATAAATTCGTCTAAATGGGCAATTAATCTTACGCGAATGGGTGAAACAGAAAGGAATTTACCCGCCGAGCGACGCGCGGCCATTTAAGCGCGCCTCCGCCCGATTACCGCGCGCATTGTCGCACAGACACACATTCGCGCGACCGACCGAGAGAGCACACGGCCTAATTACGATTCCCACTAACGCTAATTAACGCGACGCGACGCGTGGCGATTGACGAACACGTCGTTAAGCGCGACACTCCCGACGTTTATTGCACGCGTGTCAACACCAACGGACGCGACGAGCGAGGAACGCGGCCGGCGGCGATCGTCGCCGGCGACTCGCGCGACACCACCGCCGCGACGCGGCGACGCTCGCCGATATACTTCGCGACCACGGAAATTCAACGGAACCGGTCGCGGCTACTATTTCCCGCCAACGCGAGGGCTCTCGAGAATGTCCGATCAATCCGACGCGCGACAGTCAACACTCGATATGCCCCCGATGTCAAATCAGCCAAATGCGACACTCCCGACGTTCATTGCACGCGTGTCGCACCGACAACGAGCGAGGAACGCGGCCCGCGACCGGCGGCGCGCCGGCGACTCGCGCGACACTACCGCCGCGATGCGGCGACGCTCGCCGATACTTCGCGACCACGGAAATTCAAAGTAGCCGGTCGCGGCTACTTTCCCGCCAACGCGAGAGCTCTCGAGAATGTCCGATCAATCCGAGTAATCCGACGCGCGACGGTCAACACACTCGACATGCCAAATGCGAGTAACGTGAAGTTATGCAGAATTCATCCTGCAGCATCCGAGATATCATCGCTCTTCACACTATAATAATTAAAGATATCTTTGATAGTACCTTGTCGGCGTTTTCACTTTTTGTTTCCTGGAAAAAAAGTTACATGTTCGATACATATATACGTTGCTGATCTAATATAGGAAAATTTATCTCTTGGAGACAAAAATGTCTCTTATTAAATTCCTATAGGAAGTGAATTGTCTTATTAAATACCGTATATCAATGATACAACGTCAGATATGTGCGCAGGGTGAATCTTGCATTACACTCGTTGCCTGCATAATCTATACGCGCGCGTATAACAACACGTGTCGTTTCCGCCGCGTCGTCGGCTCGACGTGAAGTGACGAGCGACGACATGACGCGAAATGACAGCCACGAATGTCGAGAGACATTCGATTGATCGTGACTGCGCGCTTGATTAGCACCCTCGCGACAATCGTCCGCGGTGCGACGCAACGCGACGCTTCCGATCACGATCGTATTATATAGTACGTGATTCCTGAGATATGCCAGGAGAACGCGTGGCCAGAGGGAAATGCGCGTGTACATACACGAGCAACACAAAGCGAATCCCGCAATTGTCGCGAAACTCGCGAAACGCTGATAAGTACACCTATATAAAACAAGACGATCGCGCGAGTCAAAACAAGCAGCGCGGCAGCGCGTCCCGCCGTGTGTCGCCGGTGACGTGCCAAAATATCGAATGATGTAACTGTAATAGGGTAACTCCGGTATATACGCCGCGCGAGGATTTATGCCGCAGAAGTCAGAAAAAAAATAGAAGTGAAAGTAATTTTCTCGCAACCACTCTGTTACATACGTACCTTTATGTTATATTAGCATTGTGTTATGATTTCAATTTTTTGCTGTTAATATTTATAAAATTATTGTAAGTTAAATCGGTTTATCACTGTAATAAGTAGCGCAACCATAAGTTGTAATCTACATAAAATGATTATTGTAGGAAATATAAAAGGCTTCGTGGTTATTTCGTGGTACATAAGTGTAGAGGAATTGTGTAAACTGTAAAGGGTAGCGTATAGCAAAATACAAGTGCTAAGCTCTTTAGATTATTTGTATATTTTTTGAGTCATTCATCTCACCCGTGAGTAGCCGTATAACTCACCCATATTTTTACACGACAAAAAATTCAAGGGTTTAAAGAATTTTTTTAATATAAAAAAATAAATATTTTAGATTCTTACACCAAAAAAAATTCTATCCTTTAGCGGTACCTTCTTGATGCTAAAAGATTTCCCTCTTATATACGTCTCAAGAAGATATTCTAAAATGTAGAGGAATATCGAATTATTATGAGTATATATTGTAAAATGTAAATGAAATATCGAATTACTATGAGAATTTATTTTTGATTGTATCGCATGATCCACTTTTTTAGAGTAAATCCGGTATATACGCCGCGTGAGGATTTACGACGCAGAAGTCAGAAAAAATAAAAGAAGGGAAACTAATTTTCTCGCAACCACTCTGTTACATGCTCTTATGTTATATTAGTATTGTGTTGTGATTTCAGTTTTTTATTGTTAATATTTATGAAATTATTGTAAGTTCAATCGATTTATCACTGTAATAAGTAGCGCAATCATAAGTTATAATTTACATGAAATGATTATTGTGGGAAATGTAAAAGACTTTGTGATTATTTCGTGGTATATAAGTGTAGAGGATTAGTAAAGGATAGAGTATAAAAAAATACAAGTGTTTAGCTCTTGTATTCTTTGTTTAGTTTATTGTCTCGTATATCCCATCTGTTTGGGATATACGGCATTTTTAGCGCGTGAGATTTATGCCGTAGCACAGACGCTCTATTATTTATTTATAAAAGTAAATAATAATACGTGAAAATACGCCCTTTACAATACATTAATCATAACATTCATGTATATACTTGTGTATGTACTTATTTATAATCTGTAATAATACGTTCTTTATTTATTTATTAATGAGTAAATGCAAATTACGTTGTCAATTCACGTGTTATTTACTATTATTATTTAGATTATTTGTATATTTTTTTAGCCATTTATCCCACTCATGAGTAGCCGTATATATAACCCACTCCTATTTTTATAAGGCAAGGGTTTAAAAAATTTCTTTTTTAATATAAAAAAATAAATAATTTGGATTCCTAATATTTTTTTTATAGTAGTAAACAGTATAAAGTTTTTACTGGCATAGTTCATTTAATTTAAACTTAATAGATAATATCTGATAAATTAAGTTTTTAATAGGTGCGGCGTATATACCAGGTTTACCCTATATATAAATAAATACGCGTTGTAGCTTCATGAGGAATATGCTTCATGTAAAATTTTTTTGCTTAAAGGAAATGCTTAAAGGAATTTCCTGCTTATAAGTAGAACATTTTTTTTAGTGTAATATTATTTTCATAGTAGTAGACAGTCTAAAGTTTTCACTAGTTCATTTACCTTAACCATAATTAATAATACCCGATAAATTAAGTTTTTAATAGGTGCGACGTATATACCGGAATTACCCTACACCAAGAAAAACGCAAAAGAATATTGTCGGATACGTTTTCTTATTTTTATTCGATCACTCGTGCATCTTCAGCGAAATGTCGATGCATAAAATAGTTTTTCTCGATACATTCTTCTGCTAATTTAAAATACACCTTTTTTAAACAAAAATGTCACTATAGACGCGTTTTTACGGCTTTTTGATCCGGAATATTAAACCGCTAATTTTAAAAATGTAACAAAGTTTTTCATTTTGATCACCGCGAAACGTGCGCGTGCGCGAATAGCTATTATAGTCAAAAGAGTACTTACATTCGAAATTCCTTTACTTCTCTGTCAAGTCTTGATGGCAGAAATAAGGCGAATGAAATGGCGCAATTTGCCGCGGCAACCCTCTTTCCTCTGTGCCGGCCGATAAAAATCACCGCTCCCTTCTCCGTAGTCGCCGCGTTTTGTTCCTTTGCCGCGCGCGACGGCCGTTCTAAATCCGTGGGGGGGGGGAGGGGGGCACTTGCGTAGACCCCGGAATAATAACTAGGATGGATGTTGCTTTTAAGGTCGATAAGACGGCGCGGCTCGCGAGGTGAATGGAATGCAAGTGGGGGCGAGGGCGGCACGGTGGAAAGTAGATCGTCGGAACCACCGCTGCAAGGTAACTCGCGTAGCAATTTAAAGCGATTTAGCATCACCCCGGCTGCCGGCCCGGCAAGGATTAATCGGATGGATGTGACTGAAAAACGCGTCGGGAATCCAGAGGATTCTCGTTTCTTGGTAGAAACCAAAGGAGCGGGGAGGTAAAGGCTGCAAAGAGCGAACTCAAAGTTTTCGATCTCATAAGAATGGCGTACCGGTTTCCGAACACTCGGACCGGGTGAATTTAATTTGTTAGCCTCGAATATTTATGTCCCGGCCAGCGCCGGATAATTAATTGCCGAAGGGATAAACCGAAGGGATGAACGCTCGTTCACAATGGATGTGCTGACAAATTGTCGAATGCCTTGAATTTATTACTTAAGATCGCTTTACCTATATCAAATGTAATTAAATATCTTTTTTTTAAACAGGCGGACAGTTTATTTAAAAAAACTCGTTTTTAGTTCCCTAAATGTTAGTAAAATAAATTCCCTTATAAACAATATATATCTAATACGACCGTATAAGTGTTTCACACATAACGAATAAGGAAGGCTAATGCACGGTCATAGCAGGATCTTGGTGCTTCTATTATTTTCTTATGTGATTTTATATATGTATCCTAGCTTCGACGGCACTGCGTGCCGTTACTTCCGGATTCAACGCAACCTCTGATTGAAACAAGACCTTATTATCGTCGAAGCTAGGATACGTATGTAAAATCACATAAGAAAATAATAGAAGCACCAAGATCCTGCTATAACCGTGCATTGGCCTTCCTTATTCGTTATGTATGAAATTCACTTATGTGTGTTTAGAGAAACAGTTTACAAACATCGTACGAAGTTGTCAAAGCTTAAAATTTATAAAGCTTTTATTACAGAATCTGTGTTAATTGTGTTTATTCTTTACTTTTTATCATAGTTTGCTTTTTCTTTGACCCTTTTGTACATTATAAACGAAATTTTGTTCCCGAAAGGTCGGTTTGAATAACCAGCCACACGCAATTTTAATTTTTACACAAAATGCTCGGTCATGTGTTAAAAGTTAATTTAAAAAAATGAAGTGATAAGATATTAAAAAAAAGAATAATAAAGAAAAGGATAAAAAAAAATAAACAAAATATTCTATGTGTACGATATCGTCAATAGATAATTACCGAGTTGTATCAATTTTTTTGCAAATAATAAACACAACACGACGATAGATACCGATAAAAAAATGTTATCAAATCATAAAATGTAAAATGTAAATTTATCAGCTTCCATATCTTCTATGCGTCTTTTGCATAATGTCGGCATTCCCATTCTGAAAAACGTATACGTTTATATATATACAATATCTCGAACGCTATACGTAGTTTCGTTAAAATCAGTTTACCATTCGGAGTGTGTTGAAACAATAACTGTATCGTCTATCGATCGTCACGCTGTGAAAGCCACGAAGCCGCACGGCGAAATTTTTTACAGTCAGTGCATTGTCGTCATGTAACGTTAAAAGCGCGAAGTCGAAGGCAACAATCGCCACGCATGGGGGTGCGTGCGGTATCGGCGCGCTGGTATGAAGAACAAATATATGCGTCATACGATCTATTCTATCGGTTGATGATTCTTTTGTTCGTCAAAGTGCACAATCGGCGCGTTTGACTTGTGCACGGCGACGGCGCGGCGTTGCACACTCGTATTGTGAAAAACTGTCGAATATGTGCCGGAGCATATTTTGCATTCCGGCGTACAAAGCAGAGCGCAAGTTTGAAAGTGATCGATGCCGGTGCAATGTGCAGGTATACGTAATGCGCGAGCTGTAATATTCAAAATTTAATTACGCGCCGTTTACCTCATTCATTAGCATTCTCGTTCCCATAAACTTCCGTTGAGCGACTCGTCGATAACCGATATTCGATGAAGTGTCGGCAATCGGCCAATAAAACGGATCAAAGAAATCATCGAACTTGATAAATCGCTCATAAAACAAATCTACAAGCTTGTGTACGCGATATTCGATGATATGTGCAATTTGCATTATATGCCGCGCGCGAAAGCTACGTACATACATAAGATCGATAACGTCGAAACTCATCAATCATATTGTGAAAATATTCCTTTTTAATGATTCTTTTTTGTATTAATTTTGTTTATTTTTCATTAACTGGTAGACATTATGTAAGTTATTCATCAAGAACTAATTTTCTAACATTTTTAATTGCTTGGATATTTAGGCTTTGATGCGTGAAACTGAATACTTTACATTTATTAAATTTATCGCGATATTTATGGTATATCCGATAATTATAATATGATTACTGAATATTTTTCGATATTATTTATGTATAATGTAATTCGTGTAAACGAACTTATTGGACGCTAATGCGATAATATGTCATCCTCTTGACCAGCGCTCACGTTCAAATATTTCGCATGTTTTTTTCACATATTGTAAATTCGAATATCTTATATTGCTGTGCTAATTGAACTTTATTGCATTTGCATTTACATTATGATATTTTCTATTAAACAATTCAGTTGTCAATATCAAACGATTTAAACGAAAAATTTAGCCTGGATCGGTCATTGATGATTCACACACGGCATGTGTCACGGAATGTATCAACAAAATAAAACTGAAGCGGTACTTTGTAACTGAAACGGCACTTTGCTAACTTAGAAAAATAGAAAACTGGTTCGTTTCAGAGATGTGTGTATACGAGCACAGAGCTCGTTCGTCTAAAAAGGAAGGAAGCCCGATGTATTAAAACGCATATTTTCCGCAATGCAAGAGTACACGCGAGTATCGCGAAAATATGCGAGTCATATATTCTTGACATTGCACATTGATATTTCGCCATTCACGCCGCAATATCGAATAGCCGTGCGGAAAAGGGCGTATACGCGCATTGTTCACACTGCGAAAATAATATATAGACGTTTATTCATTTCACGCTTCCGGTGGAATCCCCCGCTGAAAGATATCCGAGCGAGCGCTTTGCCGGTTGCCTTTCCTTTGATATACGACTTACGTACATTAAAACGTCATTCAACGCGGAAGTCCATTTTATACTGTACGTCAGGTCAGCGTACACGGTTTATCCTGACTGTCCCGTTTTGTGTGCCGTTCGCCAACTTGTCTTTACTGATACGTCCGCGCGGCGGGATGAATAGCGGGATGCGTTTTGCAAATAACCTCCTCCTGTTAAGAGAAATTTTCAACGCGGCGCGAATGTCCCGAAGCTTTATGTCCTGAGCTTTCCAGGATTATCCGTAATAATATTAGGCACCGTGAAATCCACTTGGTCCACGCAGCGCGACACGATGCAACCCGAAGCCGGCATCTTCGCCATGTTGATCCGCTTAGTTTACGTCAAGTCAACCTCTAACGGCGACGTTTTAAATCTTTATACTCCTGATGTGAATTTTGCTGGCGTTCAGACGCACCTAAAGCGATGTCTGCAGACTTTCTTCAATATTTTGTACATTACTTTTCAAATTTTTTACCATATACAATATTTATATATTAATGTAAGTAATACGATTATATCTATTGATTTTTTTCATAGTTTCTTAATAATTGTATGAGTCTTCTCAAATTTGTATAGCATCGGATTATTTTATAATATTGACAACCTTTAGAAATTTGATCCAATTTAATATTGGAAGATGATGAATATTAAATGTACTAAGTGCTTTTAATATTTAAAATAAGTTAATTAACTACCTTTCAATATTAAATTAGATTACATTTCTGCAAAAGAAGAATAAAGAATATATAATTTGGTGCGTATTTCATTATAATTTTAGCTTCCATATTTTTATTTCACTGGAGAATGTGCGAACCAAATTTTTTATTAACGGTTCACAATTTCGGGTAAAATATATTTCAGAAAATGATATTTTTTAATATGTATGATAAACTGATTTCAACATGAATACGAATTTTTGTAAATATAAGGACCCAAATTAGCTACCTTTGAGATTCGTTAGTTAGTTTCTCATAAAAAAATATTTCATCATATTGCAAAGTATATTGATAATTCAAAAAATATGACGGTGGTATTGAGGATAAGAACTTCTATGCGAAAGTTGCGATGGATGATTTTCGGAGGGTCCTTAAACGATAAGAGCAGTCAGGTGCGTTGAAGTGGAACGCGGATGTTTCAAGTGCACGAAGAAACTGAAACGGCCAATGGAGTAGAACCACTTTAAGATACTTCGTCGAAACTTCTATCGAACGTCATAAAAGTTTTCGCTGTGGATCTTATAATGTTTATGCTAACGAAAAGAGAAAACTACGAAAGATAATCCTTTCATCTCAGAATCTCTCGTGCGTACTTATAAATATAGGACACACATCCTAAAATCGTTAGTACTAATTAAATAACTATCAGTTATATTTTTATTATATTTTCGAAGGATCTATATTATTTTCTAGGAAAATAACTTCCTTTAACTGTATAATAAGTATCACGTATTCTAAATCCTATATCGAAATATCGGTCGATGTAACAAACATCGTTGTAGAGGTTTCCTACGCTCGTAAAAGAAGCATAATACATTCTATCCTCGCATCACGTATGAAAATAGTTGTCGAAATCGAGACATAGGACGCACCAGACGACAAATCTATATCTATTATAACGTGAAAAGCACTAACGCTGGAACATTAAACTCTTCCCACTGGATCAATGATTTTTATGGGCATTTTTATAGGCGAGCCAGCGTAGAACAGTTATCGATAATATTGCCTCTTCGTAAAGTGTGGATAATACTCATATAGGATAACAGATATATCAAGTTAAAAATTTTCTTTCTCCCTTTGTGCCAAAAATCGTTTTTTAATGGCCGTATCATTTTCGGATACCATGGGATATTTATTTTCATTAATTTTAATTAAGACGAGAAATAAATATACATTTTTTATTCACCCAATGCCCGTTAAAATTGACGATAATAAAATCGCTTCTCTTTTTATCGAATCGTTAAAAACCGGCGGATCATCAATTTAACATTCGTTAACGAGAATTTGATGAAGTTTTTAATGCAACTAGCCAAAAGTCCCTTTTATGTATGGGAATAGAGATAAAGTCTATTGTTTCGTTTAGGTACTCATTAATGGAGCCACTCAATTTCGCGGTGGTGGAATTTGCGCAGAACTGGAAGCGTGATTATTTATTCAAGCGACGATGGTGATAGCGCCATTGTTTTTGTCGTGTGTAACAAATGGGCTGGCACTGTATATACCCCCTCCCCCCCTCCCCCGGCGCATACAGCTCTTATATCCACCGAAATTACATTGCAAAATGGCGCGAGCTCAAATAACACTCGCCTCCTGTTACGTAAGAGGCCCAATTAAATGCGTATATAAAAAATTGTTATACAACTCTTTGTTACGCGCGAAATATATTAAAGATGCGCACGCCTATTATTCCCGATTGTCTCCAATTCAATTCGCCGATTGAAATTGGAGACAATAGAATCGAATATTAACAGAAACGGAATTTACAGAACGGTATCAGTGCGCTTCGTAATAACGTCTGTACGATACAGATACAATTATTCTATTGTAAAATATCGCAAGCTGGTTTATAAAAATGTGAATTCCAACGTGCGATATACGAGAGAAAATTTCAGCATGCGCGTCATCCTTTCTTACGCGCATCGTTCTTTCAGATGCAAGATTTCGAACGAGCTTTACGCACGGTGTGATGTAACAGTGAATTCATCGCGGTAATCTCAATCAGGTTTATCGTATCGACCAGCTTTCGCGTAAACATCTTCTGTACGTCTATACACCTCGCGGATTGAAATACCATTGTAACGACGCGCCAAATATTAATATCAGATTTATCGACAGGAAGACCATAATGCAGTTGATACAATACTTAATGTAGCCGCTTTCTTCATACGATAATAATTTTATAGCGTCGAGCCGTGCCGCCGCCCGCCGCGCCGTCGCGTCTTGAAGAAGCTTTCAAGCGCACGCATCATTCAGGGCGCCAAATGTATCGGGCTAAATCCAGCTCTCAGAAGGAAGACTGGGAAATTAATGTTACGTTTCCTCTCTTTGACGAGTGTATTGCACGTTGCGAGTGTACGAGGCTCGGCGAGCTTAAAATAAATGATTTATTCGAGACACTTCGGATTGCAGACGCCTATCGAAGGTATAGAGAGCCGGAATACATTTCACTATAAAGACGAAAATTGGATGTGTGTATCTTGCAAATTATATTTACAAGGGCTATTATAAATATTTGGCCGCCTGGCACGTAACTGCGCATAGCGCCAGGATACTCAATAAATTATACGCACGAACAGCGAACAAGAAAATGACCTGGTTTTCGTATACGCAACAGTGAGAAATCCTGCATAAGAAGCTGCATTATTATACAAAAAATACAGCGCTTAATTTGAAATGTGTGTTATATATATATATACACATATATATATACATATATATATATATATATATATATATAACACACATTTCAAATTAAGCGCTGTATTTTTTGTCAATAATTATAAAGCAAGCCAGTATATTTCGAACAAAATAATACTTTTAACAAAACACATAATGCAGCTTCTTATGCAGAATTTCTATATATATATATATATGTATCTAACATAACTTTAAACAGTTTCAAAATATATGTTTTTAATGTTTATTTTCGAATTAAATGAGCGTGTCAACAGAGAAAGCGAGTTTAATAACATTGGAAAACGATTATAAACGTTCGAAACATTCCTCTCGCCCGCATATACTTTAAAATAAATTTTGCTGTGTTCTTTTTACAATTATTGTTTTTTATTTAATATTTACAACATTGCTCTTTTCACATCTAGTGATTAAATTTTTAATTTTGTGTGTGTGTGTGTGCGCGCGCGCGCGCGTGGTGTGTGGATCAATCTTCTTCTGGTATTAATTAAAGTATATATCATTTTTTACAATAGAGTAACATAATTAAGCCATTCTTTATTCATTATATTGCAGATTTGCTGCTGCTATTAGTCAGAATTAAATATATTTAACACTCACACTCACACACAAACGCACCCTCTCTCGTGGATAATGCTTCGGCATATTTATGCAGGCAGCCACGCGAAGGCACAAACGGACCAGCCCATCTATCTTGCGGCGGATAATCCGGCTTACTGACTGGGCTATACGCTCTTTTTCGTACGTTTTGCGGCAAAACTTGATTGAGATATGCTGCGATAATGCCGGGCTCTATTATTCCTTTCTCCTTTTTCGCCACTTTCCATCGCCGCCTAGCGGGTTTATCCTTGGTCGGTCTTTGTGAAGGAACGTTTGTCTTTCATCTCTATCGTTCTCATATCGATAACGCAATTTTCCACAAAATGATCGTGGCCACAATAGCGTTGACTGCAATCTCGAAAATCGCGTCGTAACTGTACTCTTATATATGAAAAACGTATATATCGGCTTAGGCAAAGTTTTCCCCTATATTTTTAATGTCACGCGATCAAAAAATTTTGATGCAATTTTATATGATTTTATTGAATTATAATAATAATTTAAAATTTAACGTCCATATATAATACTGATGTTAGTAGCATGAAAAATATTTTAACTATACACGTGTAAAAACAGGAATATGTTGTGACTATTTTATTTAAAACATATATATATATAAAATAAAAATTTTTAATAAAAGCTTTACAAGTTTCGAAGTAGTACTGTTAAGAGCAGTATATCTAAATGCCTTTAATTGCTGTTTTGGTAGCAAAAACTTCGCCTATAATTTGCAGTTTTACCGTCAAGGATCGGCGGTTTGGCGATAGTAAAACTTATCCACTTGGTAAACTCATTATCTGAGGCTTTAATTGGCTGACTTTATAGAGAAGGAAAACAACCAGTACAAAGTGTGAAAGTATGAATAGACTGCCTAATTACAAAGACTATTCTGATAAATATACATAAAAAAAATTATTATTTGAATTAGATTCGATAAATATTAAAAAAATTACAAAATTGGTGAAATATTCAGCTTGAAAAATTAATACAGTAAATACTTAATTACGTGTGCGAATATTAACCATATATTATTGATATGATTATTGATTTCTCTACAACTAATACATAACAACATCTAACTAATTGTAAAAATTAAATAAATGTATATTTCACGTATAATTTTTTAAAATATAAAATATACGGCCATGAGTTACAACTACAGCAATTTTAATCGTTAATCGTTCAATCAAGGGGGCTGAGGAGAGGGACTATGTTTTCATTTATATTTTGGTATAAATTGTTTATAACTACCGTAATGGGATTTGCATAAATTAATAATGATCAATACCGTTTTATTAATTCCTGCATAGCGATCATTACAATCTACTAATATATGCACGATCGTATCACCGTTGATTGACAATCATTTTCTGTCAACGTTTTAAGTTTTACATATTTTACCGTACAATCTCTGTAGCGAGCCGAAATCATATTTTTCCGATAATGCCCCTCTACACGATTGTATATAAAACGCGTATATTGTAAAAGTACGTGCGCGCATCATCCATGCGCGCTCATTTATTTAAACAAAAATCTAACGCGCATCGAGAACGAAGCGCTGTTATCGAAAGGGTAGAAATCCGTTACACGGGAAAACGTCGAAATTCCGACAGCGAGGCGCGCAAAAAATTTCATGGGTCGCTTATTCAGAGAGAAATCTGCATTTTGCAGTTGCATCCCCGGTATTCCGGTCGAAACCGTATCGTTTTGTCCGTCAAGGATGGTTGACGTAGCGTTTTGCGAAAAAGCGACAGTGCAAGGACCTTTTTGCCGCGCTGCGAACGAGCTTCCCCCTAATGATCGTACTTGCCGCGGCGCATTAGTTGTATTAGTACATTTGGCACGGCCGCAAAACGTATTTGATGCTAAATAATCGCGATATACCCCCCCAAAACACGGCCGTCGACGGCCGTGCGGCATTACCATAATTCTGATAAGCAAATAGTGACACGTGCAATTGACGTAATTGCCGACGCGACGGCAGAGGCGCGTCAGTTGCAAGTGTGCGGCATTGCACGAAGATTTTGCCATTTTTCCCCACGTTACCGAATTCAGCGACGATATGTATTTTCAACCTGGCATTTGGATAATCGATTCTCTCACGGCTTTGCTCGATCTCGTATTTTTTTAAATGAAAATTCTATCAACGCAAGATGTGTTCTTCATGTGTTTTTTTTTGTATATACGTTCTTTTGTATATTTTATAGATTTAATAATTTAACTTTGTAAATGACTGACAGCAATTTTGCGTGCAAAATTGTATCGCGAATGTCTGGTCGTCTGCGTAAAATACGATGCAATCTTGATGGAGTATCCCCGAACAATCATAATAACAAAACGTCCAAGCGTCAATACGTCAATAACGTGTAAAAAGTCATTTCGTCTAAATAGACTCAGGGCAGAATGCAGGTTTACACAACGATATTTATGTTATAGTAAAGCCCATATGAAATTCGCCTCGACAAATGACAACGCACTGCGGCGGTTCCATGTAGGTCGTTCCATGCCATTCCATGCCATTTTATCGCAGCTGTATGTTGACCTCGAGATTCCTTCCTATAAATTTTCCCTTCTCATGACTGTATGCGGTTGATATCGTAGGAATTTTAGCGAACGATTAAGTATGTATCTCGGACAGTTATCGACGCAAAGTGCATAACTAATGTGACTGCTCACGAGTCGAGCGCGGAATAAGAAAGAATTAGCTTCCGAGCAGAAACCTTTATGCTGAAATATAACGCATATTCGATAAGATCTGAAATGGACGATACAATTATCAAATGTTGTACAAATGTTATATTTATCGGATTGGATACTGTGGGAAAAGAACATTGCTATAAGCATATGTAGCTTTACATACAGATTATTTTATTATGTATATTTATATCTATTTATGTATACACAGAAAGAACGATTTTGCTGAAAGATCTAAAAAATTTTGCTAGATACAAATCTTATATACAAATCTTGTAGCAAATAATTCTTGTTGGATCATTAAAATAATTTTGTTAGAAAATAAAAAATGATAAGCATTGCTATAAAACATTTTGATATTCGAGCAATTAATTTGAATTTTCAAAAAAATTATTTTGATGGTCCAACAAGAGAATTATTTTAATCTGATCGGATCTATATCTAGCAAAATTTTTCTTTTCGTGTATTATCGATATTATTAAATTTAATATAACATTTTACCGAATTTATTTAAATGCTATAATTTTTATAGTCTTTAGTTTTTTTGTCATAACTTTTTTGCTTATTGTTAGATAATTGTTTCGAAGTACAAAATAATGAGACATAAATTACACTTTTGTTATTACTCATTCGCATATCGGAGAAAAGTATAGTTATTAAATCATAATTTCAACCAAATGTATTTACAATCGTAAATATATAGATGAGTATTATTAAATAGATAATTTGCAACGAGATAATTCTTCTCTTTATAGAGAGCCTAGTTCTAATTGCTCAGTCAAATGCCAGCTTTTTCCCTCATTATATACGCACTTCCGCGAACCTATGCGATTGAGAGAGCCCGGATTAAGCTCGTTTCGTTAAAAGACCCATTCACATTATGGAGTGATTAAATTTGCAGGCACAATGCGCTTATTTAGGACCGGTGGGAATAGAAAAAGAAAAAAGCACGCGTTAAAAGCATTTTCGCGCAACTAATTCGCAAACCAATTTCGCGAATACATCTAAATTTACATCTAAAATATATTTTCTCCGCTTAATTAAATTTATTTAATTCCTATTGTAAAATGGTTCTATTCACCTTTTACGAAGCTCTTATTTTAACATGCATCCTGA
Source organism: Wasmannia auropunctata (assembly GCF_000956235.1). Lineage (NCBI taxonomy): Eukaryota > Metazoa > Arthropoda > Insecta > Hymenoptera > Formicidae > Wasmannia > Wasmannia auropunctata. The sequence goes on along the minus strand of NW_012026847.1, from coordinate 520,545 downwards.
CTTCTTAATTTTAATTAATCCTTTGGTACACAATACTTTAAAAGAGTTTTGTGTTACAAAAATAAAATGTGTTTAGTTTAAAAGAATACGTAAAGAATAAAGTAATACGTACGTAGTACGTGAATAACGGTATGGATAATATTTTTTAATTATAAAAAATTCTAATGAGAAAAAAAAATATAGCATGTCGTTTCATAAATTATACTCCGTCTTAATTTCTTACAGTAGCTGCGTATAACGTTAGAATAATAAAAAAGTCAAAGGACATAATAATATTTAGAGCAAAATGAGACAAGAAGCTCCATTTCAAACTTGAATGTCACATTGTCGCGACATTGCATCACGGTGGAACTACTTTTCGCAATAATTTAGGATTGCATTATCTACTGCGTAACTAAAATGAGAAATTTAATATGTCTACTTTAACAATAAGATGACATATAGAATATTGAAAAATACTTTATTAGTATTAACATCGTCAAATGTTATTCGTCCAATACATGATCTTGTAATTATCTTATAATTAATTTATATAATTTATATTTACTTTTTATATTTCCCACACACGCACACACCCAATAAGTTTAAGTATTAAAATTTTCAATAAACTCGAATTGAAAATTCTGAACTAAGGAGTTTGATGACGAATTCATTCGGACTGCACATATCTATACAGCCGAGCGGTTTCTGCGTGATGTATAAGAAACAATTACTAGATGTATTAATTATCTTAAAAGCACGGCGTAGTCCGCTTCATTAAGCGTAAGACCGTTGATTAATGTCGCCGCGTAAGAAGCGGCCACCGTAACGACGATGAATTAGTAAAACCACGCGCACCCCGCCCATACCTGGCGCGGCAAAATAATGTTGCTTTATAGGAACAAAAACGCGAGGCGGTATCACAAGGTATATAACCGCATTGTTAACTGCGAAACGAAACGCTCGCAGTTTTGCCGGTGGCCCGCGCCAAGAAACTTGCCACCGCTGCCGCGGCGTGGGTATGCATCTGTCGCGCCAGCCGCAGTAAACTTTCCTTGTATGCGACGGGAATACTTTAAGTTCTCAAGTGCTTCTCCCGGGATCGCGTGCGCGCGCGAGCGTGAGCGCGAGGTTTACACATTCTACCTAGCAGGAAAGAAATTTCCCTCCGGGCGACAGTAGGATGTAATTTCGACACGGGACATATCTGATTAGTGCGCATTGGTCCCCTTGCTTTTTTGTCACCGATAAGTTTCGCCGGAATTGCAATTCCCGGAATTTCTCAATTACACTCGAGTTCCCGCGCGCGTTTACGACATTCAAGATGGGCCGCTGCGCATTTGTTCTGAGTTTCTAAGGCAATTCTCTCGCGAATAAACTTTGCACGTAAGGCTTACGGATAAGGCACGAGGATCTTGTTCAATAAAATACAAAGTAAAGAGAAGATTTACAAAGAATCAATTTTAGTTAGCTTGTAAGTAAAAAAGGAAAGTAATCGTAACGCAAGAATATATATGGGTATTCAAGAAAATAAAAGATTTTATTAATTTATTCGAGCTCGTTATAGTGCGCGTGAGAATGAAATGTAATTAGAGAAATAAACTCCCTGATATATTTCATATGTGACAACATTAGAATATGATACAATTAGTTTAAAAGCTATTACATCAACCTAATTACTATCTTGTTATACATGGATAAATATAATTAGACACATAGATTACACACTTCGCAAGCAGTGTTATAATGTTCCGGGAGTGTTCTTTACGTCACATGATAAATTAGTAATTACTACGACAAAAAGTGATTAACTAATTGTAAGAAATTATCATATACAATTATTTTATTCCATCCAGTGTATGGCGCGACGATGTTTCACGCATTCAAGAAAATCATTTTATTTTAATCAATACGCAAAAGACTTTATTGATTAAAATAAAATACAGTCTAATAAGAACATTTTAATAAGGAAATGATATAAATAAAAACATGATATGGAGAGCGTGATATAATCGCAATAAAAGGTAAACGATAAAAACAATTAGACATGCAGAACTAAATATTTTCACGTAAAGTACGCTTTACGCGTTACATTATAAAAAAATAATAGTTTTCTTATCCCATGATTGCTTCAGTTCTCAACTTCCTCTTTAGATTTGTTTGTTGTACAATACAACTCATTGCCCAACTTACGCGTGTATCAATGATTTTTGCAGAGTCATTTAGAGATTTTCACCTCATTTACTTCCCGAGAATGTGATGAATCTGCCTCTATCGTGAACATGCGACGAAGTTGTATCTCGCTCGTGAGTGCGGTCGCAAATTTGGTGGTAACCATTACACGCGATCCTATAATTATAATGATATTTTCAGGAGTCAACTTACGTGTGAATCATTTGATCATAAATAAAATAATTGCACAGCACTTTGCAAAGCACTCCCGACACGACATTAATTGCACGCGATGGTCACTTTATTATTATGATGGAGGAATAACGCGGGAAAAAATACGAAGCTTTATAATCCGTTCGATGCTCGCAAATTAGCGCAACATAAATCGCAAATCGTATGTGTACCCGCCGAATTTTCATCACTGTCGACAAATATTAAATTAAGGTTTTAATTAAAAATATATTTGTTAAAACGCAATCAATCATGACGCCGTTCGATTTGATTTGTTTCATATGCGCAACATTTTCTTTATGACCGAAAAATTCGAAAATGATAATATTTTAATGCCGTGCAATATACGATGTGCGACAAATAATCGAGCATTATTGCAGCATTTAAACATCGTTAAAGAAGTTATACAAATTCGCATAATAGAATGTAATAATTTACACAAATAAATAAAAATGAAATAATTTATAATTTTCATTTTTTAAATAAAATACACCGTGTTTGATCCATTTAAGTATAAAATAATTTTTTCCGCGTAAAACTATATAGAATTCTGCCACATTGTTTACAATAAAACAATCTCAACAAATGATTTCTGAAAAGATAATAATTTTCCAGATGAAATGTATTGCGAATTTCGAGACAATAAAGAAGACAAAATTTAAAAATCCCATTGAACAAACAATGTAGAATCGTCTGTTCCATGGGGCAAACTTGCGATTTAGGGAGCTAAGAAATTGGATGGTAACAAAGGGAGAAGAGAGAGGAGTAGAAGAGATAAACGCAATGTTAACTGCGAAAACTCGATTGAAAGCAACGCATCTACGATACAATATAAGACGCGATGTGAATTGTGTGAGTCTTCCTTTGCTGTAAGTTTAAAGTGTTTCGCAGAGAGTGGTAAACTCACATATTCGTGTTATATGTTTCGTCCCGATGGTGCGAGGATTTTGTCGCATTTACACTTCCCCGTGTGCAAGAACTTTCGGCCACTTGAAAAGTTTCTTTCCCCCTTGTGTACGGACTCTCCATCCATTTTCCTCGTCTGGAGAAAAGTAACTTATCAGTTCGCAGCAACTGATAAGTTACTTTTCGCGTAATCCTCATTAAAACTAATTTATGAATTAAACAAAATGTATGAGGTACGTTGCACAATTGTTGTTTTATTTCTTATAAAAGCACAATTTATTTAGAAGAACATTTTCGTATAAATATATTAAATTCTAATCAATATTATTTGATACTCATTTATATTTACATTTCACAAGTTTACATTTTACAAATTTATTAAAAGAATATATAATTATTTTAATATGATTATATTTATCATTTATATATTTATTTGAATAATTATTTACATATTCGTATATTTATGTTTAATTGCAATTATTACTATAACTTATTAATTAAAATCCTATATTACACATTTTCTTTATCAATGATTCAGTTTTTATATAACAAATTTTTTTATAAAAATAATCTTTTTTTAAATTAAAAATTAAATAAATATTTATCGTACGTCTAATATTTAATTATAATTTAAATTTCATGAATTCAGGGTAAAGACGTAAATTTTTGTAGTAGATTATCGCACTGTATTTGGCAATACCTAAATCTCTCGTACGTGGTCCTTGAAACATCGGAAAGCCACTTTAGGAGAAAAGAAATTAAAGCTACATACCTTGTAGTTCCGTGAATCTGAGGACACACATCTGTAAAAATATTCGGAAGTGATGCGCTCGTTTTTCACAGGATGTTTTTGTCTTCAAGCGAGTGGCCGTCAACGCGCGTTTGTCGCGCGTGTGGTAAAGCGGTCATAATTCTTCTTAACAGATTCCTGAAATGTTTCGGCGCTCGTGCGGAAGAAATGGAACGGCAAACAATAATTTATACTTCTCGCAAACGAGATTGAGAGTGGAGCTAAAATTATCGATTGGTATCTGTTGGTGGTTTTGGAACAAATGACGCGCTCCATGTGTTTATAAACGAGAAAAGATATTACGCGAGACAAGAGGAATCTCTCTCTTCCACGAATAACAGAGATAAAAAGACAATCCGCTGTAAATTTAAGATTCAATTATTTCATGTATTGTCATGTACAAAGTTGTGGTTGAAGAAAGTGAATTGGCCGTAGGATTCGGAACAGGAATAAGATTTTATTCCTATACCGTCGATTCACTTTCTTCAACCGATTTGTCATTGTTCACGTACAATACGTTTTTAGAATGTAAAAGATTTGAGAGAGGCAAAAACTTGACGTAACATATGGAATATAACATATAAAATACTTTGATTTTCATTAATATTGAAAAAAAAAATGATTAATTAAATTTCAAACATATTTTTCTGTATCAATAAATAAAATTGAGAAAAAAATATTTTTTACATGGAAAATAAGAAGAATATTTCTGTTGTTTAAAATAATCGTTTTTTAATTTACTACTACTTTGTAGTTCTATTGAAATACTTGCACAATTTCACAAAGTTGCATTTTACCTATAATATTTTATTATCTACCATGCGTAGCCGTATACGCTCGTGCATCGAATATATATACGCAAGAAAACATTTATTGCATTTGTTAAAAAGATATCATATTCAATTTATTTCCGATATCGTACAAACTGCTCAAAGCAGGTAGTGTTCCATGATGTATTTTGTATCTCAAATAAACTGTAAAGGTAAATTTCAATTTCCTATATTTTAATCGTGATGCTACGATCTTTCATATGAAATTTCAATCTGTACCAATGACAACAGAAATTTTTATTTGTCGAAAGAGATCGATAGTAGGTACCGTGGAAGACACTGAAAGAGAGACTCGGGCGCTCGAACGGAGCGGGCCGAAAAAAGACCGAAGGTTATACGTTTCTATCTTACGGCACGGCGGATACTGGCTTCGAGCCCGCAGTCTTAACGGAAATGTCCTCCCACTTGCTTGTACTGGATGCCGATTTCCGATGTTCACGGATTCCCGTGCGCCATCGTCCTTTCCAGACGAGAAAAATAGGGGATGCAGTCCGCGTGAAGCTCGAAATGTGAGAACGTATTTTGATTTTGGCAAATTCTCTCTTGCATGTTATTTTGCCCGGTATTAAATGTACTTCAACGGTTGTCTCGCAAACGATTACATGAGAAAACATAACGCTCCATGGATTACACAGCTGTTTTGCGACTAACCAAAGTTTCAAAATGATGACAGCTGTAAGCCGTATCTCTAATGGACATTTCCCTGCATATTCCAAAAATAGTCACGTAATAAATATTAATTTTTTTTAGTTTTTTTATACACACGTACATTATCTCAATAACTACTGATTTTATCTTGTTCTTTTTATGATTCCACGTATTTCAGCGCAAAAGTTACGAGCGGAAAGTATGGAACGCATCAAGAATTCATATTTCGTATTTAAAAAAAAAGAATATTCAATGTGATGAATATAAATATAAAATAATGAGAAAAAATCATGACTGTTGGTACAGATATTACCCAATTATTTTTCTATTTAACATATGTATTTTTACGAGAGAGAGAGAGAGAGAAAAAGCTGGTTGTTCATAATTATTTTCAATTGCGTATTAATGTAATCTAATCATTTTTGCAGCCGAGCTCTCTTTTCGTAAATTTATCAAAACATATTTCCGCGAAATTTCAAGCTTCGTAAGCAGCGTAAACATGTCGTACATTATTGACGGTTCTTTGAGCGTCACCGAGTTTACTGGGTAATGGACGTTCAATCATTATTGCGACAAGGTAAAAATACGCGGCGATTTGAATACAGTTTTTTCCATTTGTCGGCTGAGAAATAAGTAATGGAATAATGTTGTTAACACATTCTCTCAAAAGTTAAAGAGAGATTTTTTAATGAAACATATAAAATATTAAAATTAATATTAAAATAATACCGTGCAGTGTTGAAATCTTTGTTAAGGTCAGATCGCAGCATATTCCTTGCGTTAAAAGTAACTTATTTTCGACACGGAGGATTGTGTAAAAAGTGTGTGGTGTATGGCTGAATCTCTTGTCGAAGTCGAGATAGCGGGATGTGTATCATCTAGTCATAAATTCGCACCGTTCGTTGCCGTGCTCTCGACACGTCGCGGTTACTGGCCGTGAACTCGGGAAAGATTTATTCAGTAAGTGATTTAGAGACAGATCCGTTCGTGAACCGGTCAGAAGAGACTGACCGACCTGGTCGGTGCGCGCTGGCGGCGCGGCGCATTGCGTTGATAAAAGAAGCGAAGCTCGGGGAATTGGGATTGGACGAGGAATCGTGTTCGACGCCCGAGGAAAATATCGCGGGAGAAAATATCGTCCGCAAGGAAATATCGCTGTTCCGAAGAACCGACGTTATTCTTATTACATGGCACCATATAAATTTTGGTCGATATTACTTTTGTAACTTCGTGAAAACCGGCCAGCCGCTGAAGTATTGATCAATTGCAGTCGGATTGTAGAATAAAATCTAGTTGATTCTGATAATTTGATTATAAGCTTGATACGGACATTTTTTTTAGAAAAATACATATACAGATATGTTACAAAGTAATATAAGTGCACTTGCATGTATTCCTAAATGATTTTAATGATAATTTATAAGTTTATGACAAAATACAAAATATTTTTGTTCTAAAGTGGTAGATATAAATAATTTTAATTTGATTTTTTAATTCACCACAGATTGAAAAAGTTAGATTGAAATCTCCTTAAGTGTCTTCAAATCCAAAGATTTGATTTCATTCATTTTGCATTTCACGTATAAGAGCAACACGCGTGATATTTACAATTATTTTTCTGCAATATCACAAATGCGTGTACAAATGCTTGTATTGGTAGAAATACGGCAACGTCGCTCTCGAACTTTGCCAACAGGAGCAACGAGATTGAAGGCATAAAATGACCGTCGCCGTATAGCTGTTCTGCCAAGATCTTAAAGGCGATTGCAACGCGAATCACCGTTGGAGAAATATGTTTTGTATCGGTGAGGGTCGTTAGAACTTCAGGATAAAGAGAAGAGGGTGGGATGACAATAAATCTGACTCGTATGTGTGGCGTTTATGCCAGCAAATGGAAGACGTAAAGTGCAAAAAGTGGTGACCATAAATCAAAAACTTCGCTGATCGTCAAGAAATTTATGAAAACATATATAGAGAATCGTCGATTCGATAATTCATCGGGCGTTATCCAATTAAACGCAAAACAAAAGCTCATTTAACTCGATGCCGATTAAAACATTTCTCGATTTCTTCCCATTTATTTACGCGTATTTTACAGCATTTTCCGGCACAGAATTCTCCATTAGCAAGAGAAAAAAATAAAGGGAGAAGAATGACATGACAAGTGCATTATTAAACCATTACGAAATCAATGCTCATTAAATCATTCGATGTTAAATATATGTTAAATACGTATAATTCATGTGTATGAATTAAGGCAGAAAAGGTTTTTACACGTTAAATGCGTATAATCCGCATGTACAAATTATATGTATTTAACGTATATTTAACATCGAATGATTTAATGAGCATTGATTTCGTAATGGTATAATAATGCACCTGTCATGCCATTCTTCTCCCTTTACTTTTTTTCTTGCTAATGGACCTCTTTGATGGCTCACTCGGCGCAATGCTTTTTGCTACTCGGATAAAAAAGTAAAAGAAATAATATAGCATGCTGTCTCTCGCAAGTATTGTAACTAACTTCCGGAGTCGCATAATAAATCTAAAAGAAAGAGCACCATCGCCGGAACGTGTTCTCATACCTAATAATTTTTGTCTTCAGTAAGACATCTTTCTTATCGTAGAAATCAGAAAAAAATATCTGCCGTCCAAAGCAATCCATTAATTTGTTTATTAGACATGAATTTTCCTATACATATTTTTTCGCAGGGAGATAGCGAGGAATTGGGGCAAGTAGCTATTAAGGGAAAATATATAATGACAAGGAAGGATTATCGAGTGACACAGTATTTTATATGGAGATGGCAGAAAGGGTTTTTATAAAAGGATTGTCATAGAAGGATTCTGTCAAAAAGGAAAGAAACTGTAAAATCAATTGGAAATGCGTAACAATGCGTTTTTCGGGTCGTCGATAACAAACAAATGCTAACTTTATTATAGGACAAAGGGCCCGCATCGAGTGATCTCGTTTTACGGTAAACGTGAGGCAGAAATACGGGTCGACGAGCTCGATGAGCCACGGACCGTGTGAGCACAATTTTATGTCAACGATCCCCTTCGGGATGAAGAACGTTCCCTTTAATAGAAAGTCGATTTAATAGACACGAGAAATACTAGTTGGATATTATCTCGGAGAATTATCGATGATATAGCGAAATTACGAGCAGCCTTCGCGCGAGATAAAGCCGCGTATACTCCGTGACGGCGGCGCATAAAGTTTCAGGAAGATTAAGAAGCGAACGATCCAAAGGAACCTCTCCGGGGGAAAAAAATGAAAATTAACCTTTATCGATAGATTTTTATTCGAAATTTTTGTCCGTTCCCTCTGTCATTTTCTCTTTGCAAAGGTTTTGTCCGTTCCCTCAGTCGTACGGTTCCAGTCGCTATACGTCTATATATCTATACAATTGTATACGAAAGTGAGGTATATCACGGTTTTCTTTACTTTTAAAATGGAAGTTGATCTACAGTATTCTGCCTTTTGACCATAAACGTGAAGATGTACCTCCGCCGTTATCGCGTTTTCGATTCCACAGTGAAAGCATGTGGATGTCTGGTCGTTTCTTTCGTTTTTGCGAAAACAATATCCAAGGGGATCCGTAACTGTGGAAACGGGGAAAATGGAATTCTTCGTGGGTTTTCTATTCCGAGTATATGGAGCTATGGGGGGTTATACACGTAATAGTATTCGGCAATGTACACGAATGCGTGCTGTAAGTACATACACATTTTCGGGGTGAGGTGGACGGAAATATTACATGTTTATATGAAGACGTCGCGCGTCACACGATATTTTGACTTTGTGTCTTCTTTAAATTGAAATATTTAGGCTATTTAAATATTTAGAAATATCTAAATAAAAATATTTAGACGTGCGCGAGTCATTCTAGATACTATAAAACCATAAGAGTTATATTTTCTCAGAATAATTGTTTTATCGAAACGCATTTAATATCCTGATTCAGCCTAATTTGGACTTTATAATAAAATGTAGGTACTCTATTTTATAATAATCTTTTCTCAAATCAATTACAATACAAGAATCATACAAGTCTGAAATTACAATTAAATTAAATTAAAAATTAATTGTTTTCCGATGTTGCATTTTCGAAATAATAACAGATATTTCACAATTAAAGCTTAACTGAAAAGCATAATCGACATTTTCGCGCTTAACAATTTTATTTTGAGAAAATGTCAGATATTATTGACTGGTGAGATTTGCATATGCATTGAAATACTTCAATATAAGTTATTTCAGACGTGAGAACTCTTTCTTTTCATAATCTGACGTGCTTTCTCGTAGTATTTTGTTTTCCGCAACGCAAAAAATAAATTCTTTATGCTATGCTCGTAGCAATTGGAGTTAGAAACAGTCACAGCCTTATGTAAGAATAACATGCATATACACATGCAGACACAGATACAGTACCGTTTTTAATATTTTTCAGAATATTCGCGACAGAATATCAATATTTGTTTAATGGCATTGTTAATTCAGCAAATTCGATATGATGGAGCAATGAATTTATAATATTTTCCAAACAACTACTCGTATGAGCAGCGGTTACTGGTTTTATTTATTATTTGATTTATTATTTAATTTTTAATCGCGCAGTTTTTTACGTCTGTTGATATTTAACGCTCGCTGTAGAATTGCTTTTATTTTATTATCGCTTCGTTGCGTTTTATTAAATTCCCTTTACTAGTCGGATATCGGCCAGACAACGAACAATTTTAATCTCATGAGTGAATTTGTATTTTACGCAAAATAAAGTTAATTTAGGCTCAAGTTATTTCGAAGGGACCGCCCGGGAGATGTTGCCCATTATAAAATAAATAATTACCACAGAGAAAACTTTCTTCATAAACTTCGAACATTACTCCAACATACCTCACCTTAAAAAATATCTTAGGTCCCGCGTGAAATTAAAGCATCGTAAAGTGGCATGAACCGCCATTTCTTTATTTTTACAGCAGTAACTTTTATTTCTTAAATATATAACTTTATAAAGAATAATTACAAGAGACATGTCACAACCGATTTGATTATCCTTGAAATGTGTTGTTACATAAAAATTTAAAAGACATATCTTCTTATACGTCCAAAATCTTATGTTTAGAAGGTGAAACATGTTTCTCGAAGATTTTCAAATTCTTTAAATTTCTCAATTTTTTAAATGGTTGAATTCGAAAAAAATAATTTTTAATTTGGTAAAAAAAATTTGAAAATTTTGAACAAAATTTATTGGGTGCTGAGGGTATTTTATTAAAAAAATTGAAAAATTTCTTTCTCTACAATTTAAAAATACTCTTCAAACCGTGCAAATTTTTGTTTAAATTTTTTTTCTATCTTTTATATTTCTGATGATATTTGCCCTGAAAGAGGAAAATCATTTTTTTTTTTCAAAAGGGTGTTTCATCCCCTAAACACGAGATTCTGTACGTATAAAAAATACACGTCTTTTAGATTTTTGTGTTTTACAACATATTTCAAGAATCAAATCAGTTCTGCACAATTGTGACATGTCCCTTGTTAGTATTAATTGAGAAATCATGAAAAATATACAGAAGCAATATATACATACGAAATGAATAAATAATTAGTAAATAATGAGACAAAATTATACCATTAATTTATACCATTAATTCTCTCTCTTTAGTTTATATTATGTATCGTTAATATTATGCCGTTAGCCGTGATCGCGAACACAAAAGTATCGCTCGTTTCGCGCGAGATGCGCACAATGCGGCCATTTTTTAGATGAGATGGGCAACATGGGCTCTCTTTAAAGAAAAAGTGATGATGTAAACAGCGCGATGAATGTCTTGAGTGAAAAAGGGATTATCACGGGTGCGCTGCAATATTCTCGTACGCGAGACGAAGAGGAACTAACGCGAGAAAGATGGTGCGAAGGATAGAGAAACAAGAAGCTACAAAATTGTTTGCCGAGAAACGGGAGGCCAGATAGCCGGGCGGGTGAGAGAACGAGACACCTAGCAGGCGAGGATCTGATTTACTCGCTGCAGGTGGATGTAGATTTCCGCCGTCGTTCCTGCTTTTAGAAACCCGACGCCTCTGAAACATGGCGTCGCAGGAAATTCTCGAAATTCAGCGATGTAACTTTGGCAACCGGAAGGGGTTTGCCGAAATTTCACAATGCACGATAATAGTACTTGTCTACAAATAAAAAAACAGAGCACATTAATACAAGCTTGTTCATTTAATGAAAAATTTTTCGATTAAGAGTTACGCTTTATTGGCAAATTGTGTAACAATAGTAAAATAAAAAATCGAATTAAATCTGTTTTATAAATTTCTCTTGAAATTGGCTTGCATTGTTTAATCAACAATGAATATTTTCAATAATGAAGATTTAATATATATTACATAATTTCATGCAATATTGAATTTATATATTATAGTAATCATTTTAATAAATTTAATTCTAATCTATATATTATAGTAATCATTTTAATCAATTTAATTCTAATCTATATATTCTAATCTACATATTATAGTAATCATTTTAATCAATTTAATTTTAAATAAGTTAAAACCATCATTTAAAGATAATGTAGATTCACGATTGAAAATTATCAATAAAAATTTACAAGATTTGTTTATAAATTTATAAATTCAAAAAATTGAATATCTTGGTCTTGTGGAATCCAAGGATGCAATGTGAAACTATCGATTTCACGCTTTACTGCAAGCTCTACTCGGAACAACAGTAACTGGAGAAGGCTATTACGTTCCGATTCTGTCTTTAGGAAATGAGTGGTAAATGGAGCGAATGAATTTTGACCTTATCCGTGCTCAGTTACTCTCGGAGAGAACCGCTCACCTTTATCCTGAGTCTAGAAACCGATAATGCCGGAATGCATAAAGCCTGTTGTTTATGAGCCGCAAGGAAATCGTAAGGAAGTAATCGGCTCGGAAATTCTGATTTAATAAATACCGGATGCATTCGAGAAGAATAAATGTGCAAAATTGAATAATTGAAAACACACAATTAAACGAAGATAATATATTCTCTCTCCCATTAGATTAATATTGTTAGATAAGTTCATATAATAATTTTATCTACAAAAAAACACGTGCGTTCTTTTGATGCTATAGTGTTATTTCAAGCAACATAAAAATATTAAATAAGTTAAAAATTTTATTGTAATATTAATAAATTAAAGTATATTAATTAAGATTTACTCACAAATATACTTATAAATTATTGTAAACTTGCTATACTCTTGCTACCTTGAGAAATATCGTCCAGTCGATCCTTTAAAAGTATCAAAACCGAAGTACAGGATAAAAGCACTCCAGGCAGAAACTTAGCTTATCGCACTCTGAAATCGCACGATAAAGGAAGAACCGCCTGTAAGACATTGACTTAAAAATTTGTGAGCAGGCCCCTCATGATGCCAGACACGACGAGAGCTCTCTCTAGTAAAATAGAAGACTTAGCCACCGAGATGCAACGGGTGGTGCAGTCACATGAGGTTATCAAGTTTTAGCCTGAGGAGAGAAGACGCGTTGCATCGACCTCGTAAAAGGAAAAAAGGAACACTTTAAAATCTTATAGTGAGATACCCTTGTCTGAATGTTGCACAAAATGCATCATATAGGTTGCCGTCTTACTTTTTAAGATGCAATATGCGTTCGACAGAAAGATGTTACGCACGAAATGGTATTCCTCTCTTGTAAAGTATTACTCCACTTTATGCAAATTAATGCAATTTATATCCTTGGCGAATATTTAGCAAAGAGAAAACTGTATGAATCTCATTTCACATTTACACACACATTAAGTATATATATTATTATTCATCACATATTGAAGAAATAGCGGATAACTGTAAAATCAGACAACGCTATTTAGCAGTAACATGAGCTTTTGTTTCCAAGAGATTATGAGACAAAATACATCTAATTAATTCTTAGATATGTAATTAATTGTTAAGACATTTAATTATATTTTGAAAAATTTAAAATAAATTATTATATACTATATAATATTTTTGTAGATATTTCTGCGATGATCTATGTAGCAAGCAATGGCGATAGCTCTAATTTAAGAGAGCAGCAAACAAGAGAAACACAAAGGCCGATATTGCCCTGACTCGTTAAATCAAGGCGGATCACTTTATTGCGAATCAAGTTACAGTTTCATGCAGGCGAGCGACAACATTAAACCTCGTTAGTTAGCGAGCGTTGGAAGCTAAAAAAAAGCGAGAACGACCGAAAGTTAAAAAGGCGCGTACGAGAATTGTTGGTATTACGTTCATTTTCAGGGATAGAATTCGAGCGCCCAATTTAGTTGTCCGCCTTCCTGCGTACTACTCATATATATCGTTCTCCATTCAATCGCGTTAAATTGGAAATCGACTATTCTCGAGAAAAACACGCCTGTTTTCCATTTTCAACCGTATTTGAATGCTACGATCTTGACTGCGATTAATTAATTGGCATTAATTGAATTGTATTCAATTTGGCTGAAGAAGTATATATAAAAAATTTATATTATAAATACTTTTCGAGTTAGAAAATTATTAATAACGACGCAACGCGAGAAATATCGGTATTGCTTTTAATTGCTGACTTTGCCACTTCAACAACTTATCCAATGTCACTCTATGTGACTATAAAATATTTAAATTTTACCGTAGCAATCACACGATGGAAAGTTTTTCATTTAACTACTACAATGAAGCACATTTTGAATACAAATTTTTTTTACCGAAACTAATTGTACGCCACTTGATTATTTCGGTACTGTTACTGTTTCAGTTACTGGAGCGTCCACGGGAGAGGCTGAGGACCCGCGGTGGAGCACGTACAGCGCTCGAAAAACTAGTAGATCCTCGTCACCGCGATCCTGGCCGTCCTCGAGTTTAGAGCATGCCGCGAAGGAGACTAGACCCTCGAACGGCAAGCTCCCAGATACCAGCTCTTGGAGCGTAGACAGATCGAGTCCTGGGACTCGATCGGATCTGAGTTTCCTGGGAACGATGGTCGAGAGGTCCGAGGAGGACGAGGAAGGGAGGAGGAGGGTACAGTTGCCGCGGGGCAATGACACCGAGGACGCAAGGATCACGAGCCATAACCCGTCCATCTCCTCCAGGAGCAATGAAACGAGCCAGACGGATCCGTCCAATCGGATTTCCATCGAGTCATCGTCCTCGCCGTCGTCGGCGATTGGCTATCACCTCGTGAGGACCTCGCCGATATCTACAAGCTCCTATGACGTAATTCGTACCGAATCTCGTAGCTAGTAGCGATTACTTGGAAATTTGGTCACGATTAAGGGCTGCAGATGTCCCGAATGTCCAGAATAATAGGTCTCAGGACTAGTAATTAGATTTCCTTGCACATACCTCTACTTCTCTTATTTTAGAATTTAATTTCTGAAATTCTTAAAACTGTAACAAGAATTACAATAATTGGGACCATGAATTGTTTATGCGGGAGCAGGATTTGAAATAAAGATTTTTTGAACTTGTATTGCGGGAAAAGTATAAATACGATCCACTTGGCATTTTATTACATATATTAATTAAACTTGTTATGTTTCAAATTTTATTAAAAAATATTAATCTTTCGAGAATTGAAATATAGCAATTCGTGTAAAACGTGCACTAAAAACCATATTGATTATTCTGAAACAAAAAATCAAAATAGTTTTATAAATTAAAATGTACTCTTTATTGCGTGACCGAGCTTTATTTCATTTTTTTGAAAATTGACGGAAATAAACATGTTTAAATTTTTTCACATTTTTTGACATTATAAATGTTATTGTATTTTGGAAACTGAAAATGTTATCAATAAAATCGTCGGTCATGCGATAGGGAGTACATTTTAATTGATGAAACTGTTTCGATTTTTTGTTTCAAAATAACCAAAATGGCGAAATTATGTACACCTTTTAAAAGTGCATGTTTTACACGGATTGCTGTATTTCCTCGAGAGATTAATATTTTTCAATAAAATTTGAAACATAACAAGTTTGATATATGTAATAAAGTGCCAAATTATACAAGTGGATCGTATTTATATGCTCTTCCTGTAATCTAAGCTCGAAAAATCTTTATTTTTCAGGCTGGTCAAAGTATCCTATCCTCTTAAATTATTTCATTGATAATTAAATAGAATTCAGAGTTCGTAGAAATATCTGCGCCAATTTTTTTATAAATTTCTGCAAAAACTAAAGAGATCTTCTTGAACTTATGAACAAATTAAATATTAAGCAAGATATCGGGATTAAACAATAGTATGGATTCTTCTATAAGATATATTCCATAGTATAATACCTCTCATTGATATCGATATCTCTCATAACGATATAATAGTCGTAATTACTCAGCGCCGTTTCCAATATCGTAATGCGAGCGATAACTATAATTTAGCGCTGTTGCAATGCCAGTTGCCCAAAGCGGAATTGGGCTTCCATTTAATTAACGGCTTGATATCTCGGATTAAAGGCTTATAATTCACCGATCGTATAAATTTTCAATCTTGCGTGGCTCAAATTAACGTGACACGCCGCGCGCAACGACGAAAGCCGCGAAGGGCTTCCCCACGTTGAAATTGCTACACGCGAACTGACATCTTCATCTTGTCTCGTAATTTTTCAAAACGCCATTGCATAAATCACAGTAAATATCGTGTATTATTTTACACGTGATGGCCCTCGCATATAAATTCAAATGTGACTTTACAATGTGTACAGATAGTGCCAACGCCCGAGACACGACTATCGTTCGATACGCTCTCGCGTGGGAACTTGAGAAACACGACGACGACGACGACGTCCACGAAAGGCGTCGCCATGCCGCGACGCTACATGAGACATACCCCGGACAGCTGCGATAAATTTCGGATCGGAGACTTGACGAAGAATGAATTTTACAGCCCGAATTATCCCGCTAATTATCCGAATTCGACAGATTGCGTTCGAGTTTTGGAAGGTAAGTCGCTCTCTTGTAATAAAAGCAATAGAGTTTGAACTAAAATTACAAATTAACGACTTGAAAGCGGGAGAGAAAGCTCTGAATATATGTCTAGAATAAAAATTCAAACAAAAACACAATCATTTACTTTGCGTGAGTTATTTATATTAAAAGGAGCAAGCGGTAAATTAAAATCTTAAATAATTATTCTTAATCATATAATAAGTACTTGTGAAAAGGAGACATAATAATACATTATTTGTATCTCATTCACGAATTAAAAGCCTGCGATTAGTTGTGGGGAGAGGCCATATGTAACGTTCGAATTAATAGGAGAGAGATAAATAATTTATCAGATAATCATAGCTTGTGCGTTAAACCGCGAATATCGCGTCGCTGACCAGAATATTGAGGGAGCAATCATTTTTGCGGCGGTGGTTCAATGACCAATAATCGATTTCCCACAACGTATACATATCGTATCTCTCAGAGAAATCGATTTTCAAGCTCCGAGAGAACTTTTACAAGATTGCTCGCGGCAAGAACACGCTAGCCAGATTTCACTTTACTGCTGCGCACCGTTCGCTGATAATGCGGGGAAAAAAGGCGAGCGTGTTGGAATGGCGAACTCTCTTTCCGGACGAGGAAAACCTTTGATCCACGATTCCCCGGTATCCCGGGGCAAATGTTTTGAACAAACATCGTTTCCTTTCGAGCGAAATCCCGGTTAAGTAAAGAGTGTTAGATCCGACTTATCTCTCGAGCACAGATCGTATAATGGCACGATCAGATTATTATCCATATATGAATGTTATAGTATATCACGAATCTGTATCCTTTACAGAAATTCGTTATACATGCTAATTTATAAAGTCTTTTAATTCTTATTATAGCGATACTGATAAAATTCAAATTTATTTATCAATAAATTCTAATTTATTCATCATTCATCGACCATTTCGTTTTTCTTTATATATCTGATAAATCAAAATTTACAAATATATTCGTTCATTAATTTATAAGAAATGCAATGTATGCGAAATAACTTTAAATTTTCGATAAAAAGATTTGTAACTGTTACGAATGATTACTATGTAAAATCGAGAATTTATAAAGACAATATGCAATGTATGATTTCATTTCAAAGCATCACAGAAGAAGATGAAAACAATTTTATCAAAATATTGTTGCGTAATTTTCATAAATTGGATTGAGAAGCGTACAATAAATTCAATATTGTAAATCCAATTATATATTGAAAGAATTTATTGATAAATGATATTCTAGGTGTTTCAACGAATACGTACACAATTCTTTTCTTCTCCTGGACAAAACATTTCTGCGCAATTTACAATAATTTCATCCATCAAATAATAACAAGAACATAAATCTTACAACGTAAAAAAAATTTTTATTTGAAATAATCTACTCGATAGTGAATAAATGAATTTTGGCAAGACCTCGTAAGAATTCCACGGTGTTATTGTCAAATAATGGCGAACATGACTGCCGAAATCATCTTCATTCATATTTATCCTATACCGTGAAACTTCAGAAGTACTATATGTTTCTACCACGTTTCATATGTATAAGTTTAATGCAACTTCGTAGCATGAACATGACTGAACTTTCTGAAGGAGTAGGGGAGGCCTCGAGTGATTGATACATCCCGGTGGTTCGGTTCGTTGGCTAAGGATACCGCGGGAAGATAGTAAATTTTCTCAGACTGACCCACAAAAGAGTCGAAGCTGCAAAGCGGAAGAAACGCAGAATGGACTCCTTTATTCCAACGATCACGATTTCCACTTTAATCAGAGTAGTCATTTTTAGTGGTTCGATGAAACTGAATGGATTACTATACTGCCTACTTTGAGAAGTTTACAGTAGATATACCAGATTTGTCAATAACTGATATTATATTATATCAGTATAATGATACTATCAGAAATCGAGAATTTATCCTTTCCTCTTTGTATTTTTCGCATATTTTTATTTATTATACTTATTCAGCTATTATATTCAATAAATAACATTAATAAAACAATAAAGTTTAATATGAGAATATTCCTTTATTATGCAACGTTATCTTTCGCATCAAGGAAAATAATGCACAACAAACGATTCTCATTTTATGCTTTTGCACATTCAAACGAAGCGACGCGAGGCGATCGTAGGTAGAAAGTTGAGAAAGAGAAAAAATTGGCGAACGTTCGAAATCATAAATCTTCGGTGAATCCAACCACTCTCCTTGTCGGTGGCTGCACGAAAGCAATATCTCGATAACGAATCGATGTATCTACGAACGACCGGAGAAGCTGCTCCTAGTCGTTCAAACGAAAAATGTCTCTCCGTTTCGAACTACTCACTCGTGCAAGATTCAAAGAATTCAGATTTGTTTTTTTTTTTTATTGTAAATTACATCCGTTAGATCGACTTATTCATATCAGAAAAATTTAGACTAAAATATCATTTGTATACCGTATAATTTAATTATTATGGTCAAATTCTACATACATATATTTTTATTTACTATAAGTGATATACTATATTTTACAATATTAAATGTGAATTTCTAAATCTTTATAATAATAATTAATATAATTGCCGTAAAAAACATTTAATACTTTTTTTATGTAAAATTATTTAACATACAATTCTTTTATATTTAGAAATAAATCAAAATCAAATCAAATTAATCGACTCGATATAGTTTCTAGATTTGTGCCGATCTCTTTTTTAATCTGGGACCTCGAAATGCGTCGGATTAGGCAATGGGTGGCAGCTGGCTCTTGTGTGAATTTGAGTCAGGGTCGAAAAGCCTCGCTTGTGAGTTATCGAGTTCTTCTTCGCGTGTACTAAAATAGCGACCACAGTGATTACGGTGGTCCTCGACCAAATCTCGCAGACTGCGAAGCGTAAACGTGCGCATAATATAAATGCCGCCATACAAAGTCGTAAAACTAAAGAAAATGACATTCGGACCAGATGAAATGTAATAAAAGAGCAAATGTATTAATCTCTAAAAATATCAGTAATGCTTCAACTGACATATGGTTTAATATTTTCTTCGCGTATAGCAGATCCGTTTTCTGCAACTTTTAACTTTTGATTCAATTGCTCATTTTAAATTTGATATTTGAAATATAAGAAATAATTATGAATAATTTAAAAAATATGCTAAAAATATTGTAATATCCATCAATTTAATCACCCTTCTCCTTAATGTTAAAATAAAATTACATAATTATATTAATATTAAATTGAATATTTTAAATTTAATTAATGTGAAATAAAATTTACGTTGTAATTTAAATTATAATAATTTCTACATGATTTTTCTCTATAATCACACATTTAAACGTACATTGAGATGTTCTAAACTCAGCTTTTCGTCGCTCCGTTCTAAGCTCGGTGTAACAAGCAAGAAATTGTAATTGGTTTTGGCAAAGGGACTAGTTTGTCATTGCATAATAATGATTGCATAACTGTGATTGCAATCGGTTGAACGACTATAGCATATTAGATCTTCTATGTAA
The DNA here is from genome assembly GCF_000956235.1 of Wasmannia auropunctata. NCBI lineage: Eukaryota > Metazoa > Arthropoda > Insecta > Hymenoptera > Formicidae > Wasmannia > Wasmannia auropunctata. Next base: position 500,497 of record NW_012026847.1, on the reverse strand, counting down.
ATTACGTCACATAATTATCTCGATGTGATGTGGTTGGAATTAAGGAAGTTTCATCCTAATGACAACTGCTCACACAGTATTATTTGATATTCACTGTCAACAATTTTAATTATCGATAAACAATAATTCTCACATATTAACTGCAATAAGAAATATTGCATTAATTATTATACATATCTAAAGCTAGTCGACTTGATTTACAAAATTTTCCTCTTACGATTAGTAAATAATAGAAGTAAATTTAATTGCAAAAATCTTCTCGTAGTCGCAAACTACGTACAATGTTGCATGTTATGTCCGATATTTGCATAAATATTTGCATAATATTTTATTGCCACATAAAACTGAATATTGATATTTTTAATTAATTATTAGTATAATAATATACGAAGTGAAGATCATGAATAATGATTTAACTCACAAATGATGCATCTAGATAAATAAAACATAAATTTATTTATGAATCAACGATGTTTCCATAATTATCGCGTAATTATTACAAAATTACGCAACGTATACCATAAATTCGTCAGATTGCAAGAGAATTGATCCAAATTAACTTTCTAAAAATAATATGTATCAGTATTTGTAAACTTGGTATGACGTTTTATTAATTAGAAAAGAACAATTATAGTTCCACGAGCAACTTTCATAATTCTACAATTTTTGAATACTAAAAATATTTAAAAAAGTTTTGCATTTTTAATACCAAAAAATCGAAAATAAAAATGTACTAACTTTACAGATACTATATATGTACAAGAAATGTATAAACTTACTAATTTCAAAGTCGAGAGCCGAAGATATTATCGATTTTGATGAAATTTTATCCAGACCATATTGAGGTCCATAGTTAAGGAAGGATTACTAATCGATTTTTAAAAAATTTTTTTTTTCGGAGCGCACCAACTTTAGACGATCTGATTAGTTAACTTTAAACACTTATATAACTCAAAAACTATATTATAGCCTGAATAGCCAAAATTTTGGTATTAGAACTTTTGTCTTAAAATGATCTCAGGAATACTCTTAAGCGTTGATACGGTGTTTACGGGACACCCTGTATATGTATATATGTATGTATATATGTATACATATATATTACAAGGAGCAAATGTCCGAACGTAGTGTACTTGTATTGTACTTTAGCTCTCTCATATTTGACAAATATACTCGTATTTATTGTTAGTAAAAATAGGAGAGTAAATTCTGATTGTTTTTGTACTCGTCTGATTCCGAGAGGGGGGAGGGAAGGCAAATGCCCCTTCTTTCCTCCCCCCCTCCTCTCCGAATGGCCTTGTTCGTGAACGTTCGTTCGTTCATTCGTGAAAGTCTATGTATTATCTATTAAAGTGAAGTGTTTTCTTAGTTTATACCAATATTTAGCTTTATTATGTTTTTAGTTTAGTTTTTACGTTTACTTTTCTAACTTCACAGACCGCTAATCTTATATGTTCTTTCTACCAGTATGCAGTGTAATACTACACGCTGCCGTTGCAACTGTTTAGTCACATAATAGTTGTTAAACCCCTTAGTAATTAAACAACTTAACAAACTTTAATCTAGACACCAAAATATCTTCGCGGTATCTCAAGTCACGTTCCTGGAATTTCCAAAATATATGGAGACCTGCGCATCGTCTGGCAATCCGCGGTCGTCACTTGGCAGGCTATCAGCAAGAAACTTGCATGGAATCTTGAAAAGGATCTTTGCCACCACCGCGTGCCACGTGTCCCACTCAAACATTTCCCCGTCTTATAATCTGCTTGAATAGTACAATATAATTTACACAGCAGTTTACATAGCAATTTACATACTTTCTAGTTTCTAGCAGTATAATGAAATGCGTGTATGTTAAATTTTAATTAATTTTATTTTAAGTAAACTCTATCTTATTCATATATATAAATATTATCTTATTTGATATAATATTTGGATTTGCGTTACAATCGAGCGTTTAGAGGATCATACATGTTTGTGGCTTGTACTAGTATGTAAGTAATAAATTCTCTGTCGGAAAGTTTCCTGAAAGATATTTTGTATAGATATTAATAACTATTTTAGAATATTCTAATTTTTTAATCGAACAAGCTGTGATAAGTAAAAAGTTTTTATTGTATATGTAATCATGTTATAATTCGTTCATTTATATCATTTAGGTACATCATGAATCTGGATATTGGTGAAATAGCATTACTCAATTACTATCATTTATTGAGCACCGTTTATTGAGGGCCATTGTTAGGAAGAGCACGTACAATGCACGTGCATTATTATTTTGTTGGTATTGGGCCAGCCATTACTATTATATTGATTGCTTGACCCTAGAACGGGATGTCTTCAGTAACGTTTGTTGAATATGTCGGAATTCTGATTTAATTAAGCATCCGGTAATTCAAGATAATACGCTAAAATATGATGGAAAATAGGATACCACGAAGTTACGTGAAATAAAATGCCTTGTCTGCTAAAAAGCGTTTTAAATTTCGTCCAAATTAACATTTTTAATAATTAATTTTATATTAATTTTATTCAATATTCCCAACATTATGCAAAATTTGAATAAAAACCTTTATTTAGAAAACTGATGATTAATATACTTTATTTTAATGCTTCAAAAAGAATGATCCATTTATAATTTAAAGGTCTTTATCATATTCAATATTAATTTCTTTATTGTTCCGACACTTAACTTCTGCTCAATTTAAATTCGCTGTTTCTTGCATCCTTTTTACCACGTGCGAAAGCGGTGCCACAGCTACATGACTGCGGCCAGTCGCGGCTTTTCCCTACGACGCTGTAAAATGACTCCGACCACAAAGGGTTCGTTATCTCAATGACTGTCGCAAACGATGCCCACTCACGCCGCTCATGTGACAGCGTCATGCGATCCTCTTATTATAGCGCGAACCACCGAGTGCCATTTCGAATTCCAGGCCGACTACAACGGACGAGCATCGATATTTTCGCGGTTTCGAAGCTTCGGATTTGAATAATTCGCGACGAATATTTCTCGTTGCGCGCCCGGCCGCGGTACCTACATACGCCGAACGAGACAGCTTGACGCGGAAATCCGTCCGGGAGGTCCGCGAATCGCGAGGATGTGGCGGACTGTAACTCCGATTACGCAAACTTACCATCGTCCCGGAATCCCAGCGTGATCGATCGGAGTGACAGTCCGATGTCCATGTTTGACGTATCGTAGATAGTATCGAGCGTTGCAATTGCTGCTGGTTGCCGCTGTGTTGACTACGTCCGACGATATTGAACAGATATGTAAATCCGACGTCCGCACTGTAAACGAAAGCAACAGCAAGATTGAAAGATACGTCGCTGTCGCAATAATATTTCTGCGGGATGAGCGAGATGCCGAGGGTGGGGACACCGATCAATTTACACGTAACGTCGCTCTCGTTGCAATACGTCACACCCTTTTTTTTTTTAGAGGAACATTCTCGTTTTTCGGTCTTATTAATTGGTACGGTTCTGCATGCAAATATCTCTGAGCAGCTTTCGACATTTTCGATACGCGCTATATTTCTGTTTCGAGATCAGGAAATCGGTGGTCGATTTTACGTTCACAGTTCAACGGGATATCCGGATTGCTCGGATTTTATGCACATTTATTTCTTAAACTGACGATATCGTTGTCGGTATATATGCAAACATCGATGCCGACCATATTCCGGTGGAAATGTCGGATTAAAGTCAACAAAAAATAAAATAAAATAAAATAAAATAAAACACTGATCCTGAAGCTTACTTATATTTATACGCTAGATTTCGGATAGGAAAGATGAATCTAAAAAAAAACACACCGCTGTTGTACACATGTCGCCGTGTATGTTTACCTATAGAATATTTATTTTGCAAACAACTCTAAAACGACACGCAGCAGCATGTTCGAAAATATGAAGTCATCGCGGGAAATTAAACCGTCGATGGAGAGATAGGAGTTTTCTGGCATCCGATAGCCATTTTATATATGATAATATTAAAAATGTGTTACATGTACCGGCACTTTTCAAATATACCCCGATAAAATAATATGCAGATCTATCTGGCTAGTCAATTAAACGTATTCATATAAACGTCTGCCCAACAGCACACGCACGCGCGCACGTACGCACGCACGCACGCTCTTTTTATCTTTTAAATATTTTATCGAAAACAATATTTTCTACCATTAATGCCGCAGAACATGGTATACACCGTATACAGGAATAGTGTTCGTAAATATCGTGAAATATTCCACGCTGCGCACGGATGACTGGCTTTTCAATCAATGGTTGTTTGAGTAGCTATTTTCCAGGAAGAAAATATCTAGCCTTCAACATAGAATATTTTTAGTTGTAGTAAATACCAAAGAACAAACATAAAACAGCATTAAACAAAAAGATGGAGTGAATTTTTGAAATACTTTCGCAAAATCGTCAATTAAAATCGTTTCTAAATCATATGTCATTATTAATTTAATTTGACAAAAACATGCACACTTAACACTGTGTTCTTATTAAGTATCTAAGTGTCCTACAATCGATAATTAAACTAAATTAATACAGTCTATTAAATTAATTAAAATGTATAACGTTTCAAATTTTTAGGCAAGTCACAATTGTTCGGAACGAATTTTATTATTGCCCGTCGACAATCTTGACCGCAGTCGTCGAGAGCGTCGAGCACGACGACGACAAAGGCAAAATGACGACATTCGCGCTTTAGATATTTATCACGACGCATCGCGCGTCGTCAGTATTCCTAATCCATCGCAACTTCTAGAGAACTGGATTCTTTCCTGTTCAATCACTTGTCTTCTTGAAAACGTACTCTCGATTTGTTCTCCACTTCCAGAGAGGACTTCGTTCCCCTTCAAATGTATGGCCCGTCGACGACCCTCTCAACCTTTTGTCTACCCCTCCTCCTTACCTGTATCTTCTCCCACTCTGCCTCTTCACCCTTACACCTGAGAACTCTCGTGAATTCTTTTTCGCGCTTACTTTCTTGTCAGCTATGAACAGAACAAATCTAACCTGATAGAAAAGTAGAGATGCTTATCCGTAAATTACAATTATAAATTAACAAATATATAATGTAATAATTAGTGCTCATATTTTTATATTGTCAGACCGTTAGGACGACCTTTTTTGCTTGTATATTATTTTATATGGTTAAACCGTTAAGATGACCGAATTTTGTTTTTATATTATATATTAGTAATTTTTTTTGCTTAACATTGAAAATGATCCTATTTGGATCGAAACGTCTGTTAACTATTATTATAATCAAAAAGTTATTTTTATTTGGAGCATTAAACATGTGCTTTGGCCCACAGCCCTATACTTTTTATTAATTTATTATTTATAGAGCCGAAAATTTCAATTTAAATTAACAAATGTCATTTCCATATTTTAAATAAAAAATATTGTTATGGAGACTCATGACTCCACAAAATTTCGCTTTTCGTATATCATGAAAATTAAAAGTGGAATGTACCAAAAACGAAATTTCCAGTTTCGACATTTTCGGCTAACGCATTCAATTCCTCCATTTTTCCTCCAATTATGTATACATCGCAAGGAAAGGCCAGCGGAGTTAGTATTTTGATCGTCATGCTCGTCGAAGATTTTAATCGCTTTCGTCAAGCATGGCGACGACAAAGTAAAAATGTCTACGCTCTCATTTTATATACCCCATATATATCATATATCACTCCAACGAGACAGTCCTAATTTCATCGCAACTTCTAGAAAATTGCATTCTTTCTTATCCAATCAATCATGTCTTTTTCAAAATTCTCTTTCTTCATCCATTGGCAGGCCTACTGGCCTTCATTCTTCAAACTTGTTCAAATCCGTCGATGACCATCTCACCCTTCTATCTATCTTTCTTCCTGTACGACCTTCTCCCACTCAGTCCCCCCCCCCCCACCGCTTCGCACGTGAGGTCTCTCGTGCAACCACTTTCGTGCTTTCTTCTTTATCAATTATGAACGGAGCAGACTTGCCAGGAAAGTAGAGCTGCTTATCTGTAAATTACAATTATAAACAAAGTTTTTTTATTTTCCATATTTCGAATAAAAATTTACAACTATATAGAGTCATGACTGAACAAAATCTCATTTCTTGTGTACTATTATTAAAAGTCAAATGTATACCGGAATCGTACGTGATTTTCATTCCCGACATTTTTTTTCGGTCATCATATTTCTGCTTATTCCTTCACTGAAATCTTCCTCCAATTACGTACGCACGTCGTAACCAGAGCCAGCGAAATTAGTTTGATAATCATCATTCATCATACTCGTCGGCGGTCTTGACCGCAGTCGTCGAGTATGGTGATCGACAAAGCTAAAATGACTGCGCGCTCGCTTTATATACCCCTCACATCACCGAGAGTCCTAATTCCACTGCAACTTCTAGAGAATTGTATTCTTTCTTGACCAGTCACTGTTTTTCTGAAAACACACTTTCACCCCTTCCTCTATTGCAGGGAGGAAGAAACGCCCTCCTTCGGCCCGTTAACGACCATCTCACTCAGTCTACCTTTCCCTCAGCACTGTCTCCCACTCCGTCCTTCCTCTTTCGCACCTGAAGGCTGTCGTGGCATTCACTTTCGTCGTTCCTTCCGTGTCAACTATGAACGGGGCAGATCTGCTAAGAAAGTAGAGCTGCTTATCTGTAAGTCGCAAGTATAAAACAAATTTTCTCATTTCAAATATTTCGAAAGAAATTTACAGCTATGGACATGACTGAACAAAATCTTACTTCTCGTGTACCTCTCCTCTTGTATGTTATATCACTCTCGTTTCTTCCCTATTGCACTAAAACTGTCGTGCATTTAGGTAAAAAAAATATGACTGAAGTGAATTTTTTCTACGATTGATCGCGATCGTACGATCAATACCGGGCACTTTTAACGCGGATCAGGTAATCGCTCTGCGTGGCACGTGGAAGCGCACTTTCGCGCCTCCTTTTTATTGTCTGCTATGAATGGACATAGTTGACAATGCCGGGAATGAAAAACTACTTGTCTGTAAATCATAATTATAAACGGTATTTTCTCTTTTTTTTTTCAAGTGAAGATTCACAGTTACGAAACGTCGCGTTTTAAAAAATCTCGCTACTCGTGTTTTTTCAGAAGTTCAATGTATCAATATCGCACGCGACTTTTATTCGTAAAATTAATTTTTGCCGCTGATGTCTCTGGCTTATTATATACATGTGTTTTTTATTTACGATGAATATATGAAAATAATTCAAAATCTTTTGGATAATTTTGGATTAAACATGAAAAAAAGTAAGTGTTTTTAAGTTTAAGGAATGGAAGTGATGGAACTACTATTGAAAGCGCTTATATTCGATTTTATTAGCTTTTAAAAAGTAATAATTAAGATGATATTTTGAAATATTATTTTTAAAAACGTGATGTGTTTGTAGTTAGAAAATATAAAAATTTTGTTTGAAATGTTTTTGTAATGTAATTTACTGATTTGATGTTAATTATTGATAACAAATAAATATAAATACTAACGGTATTGAATCTGTTTAAAAAATTTTAAGAGGATTTTATGTAGAAGAAAATATGTATCTTCTAAAAATTTTTTATTTTTAACAACATATTTTAAGGATGATTAATTTGATTCCGAGTAGTTTTAAGTGTCTCTGTAAATTAAAAATTATTATAGTGAGTTATTTTAATTTAACATATTTCAAATAATCACAATCAGAAATAATAGTAAAATTCCATTAGGTTACAATCAAGTAAGGACAAATATCGCGAGAGCCATCAAGAAACTTGCAAACTGTCCAGTAACGTCTTAACGGAATTCCCAGCTCCTCAGATTATCTTCTTGAGGTTGGAGTACGTCATAGTACTCTCCCAACCCTCAGTAAACCTATCATCCAACTAGCTGAAGTGGTAGACAGCCTCTAGGCATTCCTAGTTAAATCGTTTGCCATTGAATCTCGCGCCACTGATTCTCTGATGGTTAATGTCGGTTACATCAGTCACGTCGAGACTTTGCGAGATGAAAGATTGCTGGTGCCAGAGTTAGAATGTCTATAGAGCTGCAATCTGAACTCATTTAAATGGTTACCAGTTCAAGGGTTCCCTACCAAAATAACTAATGGTAGAACGGCGAGTCTACAAATTGAGTGCAAACAAGCACAGCAGACAATATGAATCAGATACAGTTTAATTAGAATTGAAAGAACGATAAAGTTATCGCTATGTATAATATATATGCATTGCATCATTTAATAAACAAATAGTTTTCATTAATATGCATTTAAGTACGATATTTCTTTCTATTATGAGATTCACACGTACAAGATTCACTGTCATATCTTTAAATTTATTTTACACTATATATATTTTTTTATAGAATTTCTTTTCATTATCTTGTTACATGTTCGACAATTCCTTTGTCCCGCCAGTTCTTTGAATTTTTCTTTGATTTTAGTTGAATTTACCTTTTAATGAAGATTGCATTATTTCAGTCAGTTCAGATTAGATAGTGATTATGAAGAAGAAATGAATGGATCATTATGAGGAACTTGCTAATTGCTTATTCTCGTAATTTGATTGCCTGTTATTACTTACGGATTAAGCATGACTGGAATCTGTAGACAAGATTGTTTCGAGTTTATAAAGAGCGAAGATGGGATTACCGTAACTGTCGAAAGTTTTCACTGAAACCGCAACTTCAGACATAGCGAGAGAGAATCTTCCATATTGCAGTATACAGAAAATACTCTGGGGAACATGCACTCCCTCTTTCCACAATTTATTGATAAATTTGATGCGAGCATGTTGTTTATGTTAAATTTATAAATAATTTGTAAGTTTCATTCTGTTCGCATATTCAATACAATATAAGGCTACTATATGCATCTCATCTTTTTCAGGGAATATACTTTTTTCTAGTATGTGAAATAATATTGTTAAAAAATTATATTTCTTATATCAAGTTTAAATCCGTTTAGCTATTGTTATTTATATCAAATTCTAGAATCACACATTTATCTTATTACACATTTTATTTTAGCAAAATTATATTAAATTTTATATATAATATTGAAGTTTTTCTGTATTTACAACGACGTTTCCTGAAATGTTCTTGTACATTTATTTATTTCGGTTTGGTAAGTCATATATATTTGAACGTCCAGAGGATGGGTGTCGATTCTATATAAACATGTCGAAATTCGTATCGAGCTCGGCGCTCGCTTCCTACGAAATATATCGCGACATATTTCGACGTTCTTACGTTTCCTTATATCGTGTGCTTTCGGAGATGTCCTTTTCATGTAATATCTTATGACACGGCATGAGTAAATATTGGTCTTCCATTAGTTCTACCCTGCACAACAGCAGAAGTGTCTACTCGCCAGAGCAAGCCCATTTCCTAATTACGAACTTGTATACGGGATTCTATTAAGCAATTTACGACGAGCGTCAGCCAGTACGTTGTACGATATTCAAAAGTGCCTGTCGTCCTTTATGAAATGAGTTATTAATTATCTCTCTCGTTGTAACAAGTAGAACTTATGGAAATCTTCTAAAAATGTAATCTCATAAATACAAAATTAATATCTGTCGTGTAATCTTTTTTAAATGAATATCTCTTAGATAGTCTTTACAAAAATATTGCTGAAAAATTACATTTATATATTATTAAGCGCTTTTCCTTGAATAAAAGTCTAATTGTTATTATAATTTATAAAAATTATTATTACAAATTTAAGAAATTTTTGCAACTTTTCGTGAAAGACTAGATACCAGTTTGAGTTTGAAAGGACGATTAAAAGAGAGAGATACATGAGCCCGCATCATATTATTGTCGAATGAGTGGTCCATTCCCCGGATTTAGCCCTCTATATATTGCAGAGATATTGCATTTCAAGCGCGCAAACGAGCCAAAGTGAGCTGTTCCTGAAATTCTAACGGAACGAACGGATGAATACATTTTTGATCGCTCTTCCGTCTAGTATGATAATGTAGGAGCGTATCATTATAAAGTACGCGCGCGCTCGCAGGGATCTCTTTTAAGTGTGCCGAGATAACCGGGCACGTTAATGAGATCACGGCCGGTTGAAGACTGGATGAGGGTGCGGTTCCCGGATAGGAAGCAAGATCGAAGCAATCTCTCTCACGGTTGTAAGATTCCCGCAACCGTGCACCGGCGAGGAGAAGAATCCGGCGCTGCTCCTCTCTGTAGAAGAGATCGGAGTTCGTTAAACAAGTGCGCCCGGTCGGTCCTCGTTATCACGTCGTAACGAGATGGAGAACCAGCAATCGCGCGCGCGCGCGCGCGCGGTCGCCGCTCACCCGCTTTCAATTAATCCCTCGACATCTTACTCTCCTTCTCTCGCGCGGTGCCCATCCCGGGTGGTGTACGCTGGCCGCGAATTTCAATCGGCGATAATGGAGCCTGGATCTCTCACTGCGGGAGAATGCTAAAGCCGTTCTATTGTTTTAAATGGATTCGCCGCGATGCCAAATCTGCGAGCTCGGTTTCCCACTTGAGGGGAATTACAGGCGGAGTGTAAATTTCGGTTGAGATATTTTTCCATAAGTGGCTGCACAGTGTTCCTGCTTTTGAAAATCGATTCCCATCGCGCGTACATTGAAAGCCATTCGCAAGCATCAACAATGGAGTATGGATCTCTGGCATTGTCACAGAAGTGTCTCTCTTTGCGCGAAAGAAAATAGCTATAATTCTTATTTTTTTTATTAGATTCTTAGTTTCATTTCAACTTTTGGCACAAGAAATTAAAAAGTTAAAAAAAATATAAGAGAAGAACGTTAATTATCCTTTATACTTGTTTTGTAATCGGTGGTTCATTTTCAAGAGCTTCCGTCGTTGTCTCTGGAAACTGCGGAGGCTAGTACACGCGCTCGCCTTTAGTTCATGATTTCCGCCTGTCTTCGCGGAACGAAAGACAATTTCTGACATAGCAAACGCGATCGTGAGATTGACATAAATAAACTTTACTCAATCGAGGCAATTCTTTGCCGCTTTCTTAGCTCTGTGAGATTCACAGAGACCGCCGTCAGTAGACCCCGACTCGTACATTCTGCGGACTGCAGTCGAAGTTCATAGAAGTTAGCGGTAAACGACTGAAGTTACGGGCGACACTTCGTTAAGATCGATCGGAAAGTTCGGCCGTGACGTCAAGTTAACCTGTTGGTCCGCAGTTATACATCCGGGAAGCTTTTCTTCACGACCGCCACGGCGGTCCTTCACCTATTCTTCTTGCTCCCCTTTTCCACCAGTCCTGTTACCTGTAACCTCCAATTCGTCGTCGTCGCGCTGTTCGCAAGTCCAATTTAAACCGTGCCGACGACAGCACGGTTTTTCCATCCGACTGCCGCTTTTTCTACTTTCCCGGCGAAGAAACATAACAAGAAGTTTCCCCCGCGTTTCGTGGGAAGGAAACTTACATCGTTTCTCATTAACTGCCTAGCAAAAAGCATGCCGCTGTTATTGGTGTTATTTGCTTATAAACTCCTTGGTTTGTATAAATTTGCTACATCGAGGACTTATAATAAGAATCAAGGAATGGAAAGTTACTTTTTAAAAGTAACTATTTATCTCGTTACCGAGTTAAAAAAATTACTAGTTACTAATTTTTAAAAATAACTCGTTATCATTACCGTTACTTAAAAAATAACAATTCGTTACTTTTCCGTTACTTTTTTAATACTGAAACAAGATCAGTCTAAATAATTTAAAGTGCAATTTTTTGTTTTAAAAAATTAATAAAAGCAACAATAGACACTAGACTGATATATAAAAATATAACTAGGAAAATGAAAGCCTTTTCGATATGAGCTAGAGATTTCAGCTTTGTGCTTAATATTTCAAAATAAATTTATATCTACATATCCAATTTTACAAACTACGCGTCGATTCAATTTTTGATCTTAAAACGCAATTTAGCTGATATTTTTCACAATAAATTTTTTAAAATATTTTAATATGCATATAATATAAAAATATCTTATTACTTGTCATTTACTTGTCAAATTACTTGTCGATTTAATTTATGATATTGATTGACTTATGGCATTTTTGAGATGTCATAAACCAATTACAGAGCTATATTAATATTTTAAGACATTATTTAAAACAGTTCTAAAATAAGAGTAAACTATGTAAATACTAACTAAAAACTGAAAATTGAATATATACATACGAAAATTTTGTCATAAATACAGAAAATTCAAAATACAAAAAGTAACGATAAAACTAACTGTATAATTTGTTACCGTTACAGAAAAAATGTAACTACGTTACCGTTACAGTTATCAAAAAAATAAAATAACGCCGTTATCAATCCGTTACCAAAAAAAAGTAACTGTAACGGTAACAGCGTTACAAATAACGAGTTACTTCCAATCCCTGATAAGAATATAATTAAAAGAATATATATCTGTTATGACTGTATAAAGTGTTTCACTCATAATGAATAAGGAAAGCCAATGCACGGTTATAACGGGATCTTGGTGCTTTTATTATTTTCTTATAGGTGATTTTACATACGTATCCTAGCTTCGACGAAACTGCGTGCCGTTACTTCGGGATTCAATGCAACTCCTGATTGAAACAGGACCGTATTATCACGTATTAAATTGCTAATCAATTTAATAAGTATTCGATGCTCACTTGCATCTAATAAATCTCCCCTCCCCCGCAACGTCAAATAAATGCTAGCCTGCATCAATACGAACCATTCTCAACAAATCTGTAAACAAATTTACTGCGAAAAAATATCACCTCATGTTCTCAGCCAGAAATCGAATAATTTAAAGATTTTTAAACATTTAGAAAATTTTTTAGAAAAGATTTATAAAAATTAGAAGTTTTTAATATAGAAAACGTTGATTTGAAAACGTTACAAATCAATGTTTAGGCAAGTAACACCTGCGACAATCGTGTGCCCTTTGCTAATACAATTAATGAAAAACGATAATTTAATAGAACTGTGTTTTCAATGTGTAAACAAGAGATGTATTTCAATTTCAAATTCATATGCAAAATAACTTTTACGATATAATTTGTAGCTTTGACGTTTTATAGAAAAAAAAACATGCACGTTACGAATGTATTATTTTTTAAATAAATTATAATACTCTACCGTTTACATCAAAAAAATAATTTAATAGTTATTAATGCTATGCGGAAAATTGTAACTACTACTAAATTGTAAAAACCGTTGTTGGCTACGTTTAACGGCTTAGGAGTAAACAAACTTCTTAAATAACAGCCGCCATCTATATATAGTGTTTCAAAGTTAGTTTCTGGCTTTAGAATAGAATGCATCGTTTCGAACTCAGGCAAATCCTTTATGTATAATGCATTCTTTTCTTATTCCACTGTCGCTGTGTATGGTTATTCCGGTGCTCGTGAATCGCTCGGGGGAGAGACGGGACGGGGGCAAGGGGCAGAGGGTGAGAACGATAGCCGAGGGGAAAAAAATTGTCGCTCCGAGCTCGAAGCAGCGGAAGCATTTCCATGACGTCGGTGCGAGGAGGGGGAGCGGGTGAGCGCACGGAGTAAGAGTCGTGGCTGAGTTCCAAAGTGGGGCAGCAAATCAAGTTATCAACCACTCAGGAGGTAAGGGGCCCATCAAAGAACCGTTTAATGCGATCGCGCGTAAATCAGGTCCTGGGCGAGGGCTCGCCTGCCGTCTCCGTGTTTCGTTGAACAGCGAAATACTCTAAGACCGGGAGTGCCATCGTGCCGTTGCATCAGAGGCCATTAATTGCGGTCACGCGGTGCGCGCTTGTCCTTGAACACGGGGCGACATTAACGACCGTCCGCAGACCCTCTATCCCTCCGGCCGCCAATTAACGCCGCCGAAATCATCGTTGAATAAAACCGCCGCATGATTAATTCGACTTTTTGCAGACGTGTATTTTGCAAGTTGAGAAGTTTTGCGCAAATGCATGAGGATTATAGCTTTTTGAGTTATAAAATATGATTGAATTATTATTGAAGGATAATCACACACACAGCCAGAATTTTGAAGAAAACCATATCACTCATATATTTTATTGCAATAATGAAAAGGAATTCTAAGAGATATCAGATGAGAAATAAATGCAATTGCATCGAAATGCTATATTGCTACTTAAATTGTTACAAATAATATTGTAAACCTATTTAAAGGATGTTAATGTAATTAATATGTAATTAACAACTGTTAGATGTTAAATTCGTTGCTATATTACCATTTTATTATCGAAACTATTTAATATCTGTTTTAAGTCACATCTCCCAGTAAAATTCCGTAAAGCGTTTAAAATTGAAGCTTTAAATGTAGATAGCGATTAAGATAGGTAAAGCCCGGTATTAAGCGGAGTTAAACTTTAAAACGAAGTTCCTAGAATTCACGGTAGCTAAATTTAATCCTCGGTTAAGTCAAAAGTCTTCGAGCATAAGGAATTCTACGTGCAAATAATGGTTTTATGGATAAACTACTCTGTGACCATTCTGATGAAGTTTTACGAGGTTTACATGAAATATGTACGTACGTAATATAAATTCTTTTTTATACGCTAAAGTGACACGCTTGATATAAGTTTTTCGCGGGTAAAACCGCAGCTTGGGAGAACATTCAACTTATTCGAGCAATGAAATTGTTAAAGGAGTACACACTGCGGCTTAAGTAAACTTTCGATCTTTCGATCGCGACGAGAGGAAGCACAAGGGAAACCATCTAGAATAATCTCGGTGGAAAAAGCAATTAAACTAAAGTTTGTCCCAACTACGAATCCATCGTGCTGATAGACGCGTTTCACCTTGGCTCGTATCTATCGGGGATCGTGGGCAAACAGAGAGCACGGGATTTGCCCTAGCTGCGGGCTAGTTAGTTTCTTCTCGGAAACCGATCATTCCCTCGTTCCTCATCCAACCCTCTCTGGACACCACCGTGCCGTTTGGCCATTGTACTTGCTGACCGATCAACGTGACGCGCTGCCTCGCGCTTCGACCTCTATGAATCACTGGCGAAAACGGATATCACCTCATGCAGGAACACGCGAACCGTACGTCGGCGAACAGTCGTGCATGTGTGTACGTGTATGCGCAGTGTTCTCACGGTGGGATGGACGGTGTTCAACCGCGCGTTAGCCCGTGTTCAAACCACGATCTGGTTCGAATCATCGGTGGTTGAGATGGCGAACCGCGTCATCGGGATAAGGTGTGTCTCCCGGGAAATACCGGGTGTAACGTGACCGTGGAGATAAATAATTCCTGCAGTTGTGTAAATACGACTTGAGAATTATATTACGTGTACCGTCGCAAACAATGCCGACTTATCGGTGTTGTTTTGGCGCGAACAAAGATGATCGCGTTGTATTTGACAGTTATTGCATAAAATATCTTTCTAGAAGGATAGAGAAAATATATCGTAACATTTCGCAGCAGTTCATTGTCATCAAGAGCCGGCCATTTTTTCATTATTGGACATTAATGCACATACAGTCAGTTCCACAAGAGCGTACTGTCTGTTTCTCTTGAGAAAGAAAAGATTTTTGAAAAATAATTATATGATTTTGAGGTATATTACATACGCTTCGATGCATTTATATTTAATACGTCATCTAGTTTCTTCCGTTGTCGATTAAGGCTTGAAAATATTGAGGCATTTTTACAAGGATTTTTTGTAAAAGCCTCGGAAACTCTAGATCATGACTTCCAAATCGAACGTAATTGATACAATAATTTCTTCAGAGTGAAGATACGCTTTTTCTTCATCTAGATTTTTATAGCAATCCATACATTTTTAATTGCGTTAACATGAAAAGATTGTGAAAATCAGTGTTTTGCAAAAATACCATTTTATGTATCTTGTATTTATTGTGTTTTATCCAGTTATAACACAATAACTAAACCGAACTAAAATCTAACTTTCAAAGCATTTCAGCCTAATGTATTGCAAATATTAACATATAAAAATTTTACTCATACAATATCTACTAACAGAATTATGAACAGTACGCTCTTGTGGAACTGGTTATATATTATATAGGATCTAATATCTTTTACATCAGCGTATATAAAGCCTAAAATATTCACACAAGTTAGTATAATGGAAAAATATTAGGTACGAAATATTAAACATGCAACATAATTTACTTTATTAGAAAAATACAAAAAGGAATGACCTATCGCGTAAAATAATACTTGAAACGTCAGAACAGTCACTTTAAGGAGAGGATAAAAAGGAATTGCTATTACTTTGCAGAGACACTGTCAAATTATTGTTTTTTTTTTGCCTTGCTCAATTATCTGAAGTGCGCACTTAAGAGAAGCTTCTTAAAGAAAATAATTTTAGAAGCACAAAACACTCCAATTTTTTGAGTTTTGCTTATTTAATTTCAATATTCGTTTTATTTTCTTGTATTCCTTTTATATTATATTTTGTTATATATATATAAATTTTCTCAATATGTAAGACTAGAAAAATGCGCAAAAAAATGTAAATAATTAATTTAATTTTTTTTCACGTAACGTATAAATGTCTATATTTGTGTAAGGCTTCCAAGCAGTATCTACAATGCTCATCTGAGTTATTGATTACATGAGAATATTAAACTAAGCTATGTATGAGTTTGTGAATATTTCATACATTGTAAATTATGTAGTAACAGAGAATGCGATAGTTCCCATAAATCTTGAACGTCATCATTTTGTGAAAGCTTCAAAAACTTTGACGTTAGTTTTGTTCCATAAAAACTATAAAAATGAATTTATCTATGACATTTTTCTTCTCGATTTTTTCGACCATTCGATTTTCTCGCAATTCAAAAATTTTTGTATTAACGATTTATAACTCCATGTGACTAAATTGACTCTGCATTGCAGTTTTCAACAAAAATCTATATGGCAACATTGCATATAAAAAGAATATTCAATATAAACGTCATTATTCTCTTATATAAGTCGTCAAAAGATTGATACGAAATATTGCTTTTTCTAATATTTTCAAATATATAACGACGGTACTTTTTCAATTTCACTTTTATGTAATTCTTAAAAGAAATCTTATTTTAATTTTGAATTTAATTTAAATTTAAATCTTGAAACACATTGAAATCTAATCAAATTGTTTTTAAAAAAAGCTCTAAAGAAGTTCTATATTTGGAATTAATGATAAATTACAGTAAGTATGTTAAAATTCAAATACTCAGGTACGTTGTTATTAGACGTTATTATTTAGACAAAGTGATTTTATTGCTATTTAATTACGCTTGCGTCAATTGTAGAGGATTGCGTCGGATTAGTCTATACGACATTACATCTGTCCCATAAAATCCGAATATATCAGCACACTGCGAGCATTCCTTTTTTCTCTCGCTACTCACCTCTAAACCCTTTCCTCTGGCGAAAAATCCGCGTGCATTACCTCACACAGCAGCATGCCGGCAATAAACATCCAGTCCAGACGAGGGAACGTGGTATGGGGATGCACCATTTTCCGGGAGTTTCTGGAACAGAGCGGTTAAGCTCGTGCAACTTCCGGCAACCATGCGAGACTCACCCTTATTCGGCGGAGCTCTATGGAAAATTCGATAGCCTTCCCAAGGGAGGCGTCGATCGTTACTACATAGAGGACCACGTACCCTGGCTACCGGTAGTAGGAAAAAAAAGGGGAGCCCTTCTCTATTTTTTTTTCACGATGCCGTATTTTATTTTAAACGTAAAACTATTTATTTGCTTTATTGTGTGCCTTACAAAGAGAATAGCCACGGCTTTAGCGATGCTTCGGTAGAATTTTTTTTTTATAAGCAAAAGCTATTAAATTCTGGTGAAATTTTTTAATTTGTTTACAACGGCAATTGAATTCGAAGAAGAGGAACGTTCGCAATGTCGAAAGTGATTGGTATTGGTAGATTTAAAATAGTTCCCTTTAATTATTCCCCCCTTTCTGTATATTTATCTTTATCTTGTTGCTTAATTTATATTATCTGTTTTTTTACTGCGCACTTCCGTGTCGTTCACATAAAAATCGTACCAATGATATCGTCCAATTACACAGATTGCGGGAAAAATTATGCTCGCCGCAATTGCCGCATGCTTCTTTAACGACGTACGTGAAACCAATGCAATCGCTTCGCGATATTTCCCCATCAGGATCGCTATCCAATTTTCTTGGCATTAATTGCGGTGCGCATTGCGAGTCCTTCGGCGTTCCGCGGAGGTTTGCCCATTAAGTAAGACGCCACGGGAAAATTCGACGGCATCGCCAAAAAGGGAAAGAGAGAGAGACAGAAATGCCGCTCATTATCAAGAGAAGCCCATACAGCCTTGCGGTAAAGTGGAACAATTTCGGAGATAGAGACGAACTGCGGCTGGGAGATCTTACGTGAGCACAAAGATACGCACTCTCACACACAAATTGTACTCGGCGCTACAGCGCCCGATCGCGGTACCGTGAAGCGGGTATGTGTGTTGCGGCTGTGCCGTCAGGATTTCAGCGGCGGGACCGAGGGGCTTCCTCCGTGACAGAAATTGTTCCGTTTTCCGCGGAAACGCTCGAGTCACTAGAGCGGTGACTTCGCGATATGAGACTTCGCGCTGCGCCGCGCCGCGCCGCGTCGACGAGGAGCGGGAGCTCGGACCAGATATTATCAAGCGAAATGAAATTCAGCGGGTTACGGCTTATACGTCGACGTAACGATGTCCCAGTCTGACGACGAAGACGTCGCTATACCGTAAGAGATGAGCTCCCACCGAGCACCGTATTGTAAAACGTTTCTCGCCGCGTATCTTCGAATGGTCGATACTTCATTTATCGTCGGTGTTTCGATCGCTTAGTTGTTTCCACTATACTTTCTAGCAAAAACGAAGGAGAAATAAATTTATAAGGACAAGAAAGTCTTGATGCTTGTTTCTCGAAAAATTATCGTCTAATCAAATACTAGAAAGAAATTGTGAAAAATTTGAAGTACGTTGTGATACTTTGGAACACTCTACGTTGCTGAAAAAGACTGGAAAATTTTATTTATATCTAATAGGCTGTAAATATAAAAATAAAATTTAATGTAGACCGCATTGTTAAAAGTTTTTAAATTAACATTAAAAGGTAAATGTACGCTATATATTATTCAGTCTTCGTAATATACATACTACGCTACTGCACAAAAGCATAATTCTATCAGTAATTCCATCGTTTCTTTGTGATAAATAAATATTATTACAGTCAAGGTACATTTTCTTGCAAAAGTGGACAAGTCCTCTGAAGAAAGTTCATCGAGACTTTTTGTCTGGCGCTCGCCGTCTCTGGCGCTCGCCGTCCATCTCCGTTTTTCTCTTCGTTCTTACTAGTTTCGAGTGCACGTCCTTGCCAAAGGAAGTCCAGGCGAAGGACCCTATCGAGTCATCATTCGAATGCAGCGCGCGTAAGCGAGAACATCCGGTTGCAAAGACGTGCGGCGATTTTTGTGGCATCCGTAATCGACGCTATATTTCCAGCACGATCTCAACGTGGCGATTTTTCTCCTCAAAATCGAGTTTTACACGAGAAAGTGGAATTATTATTACTATCGCGCTTCTTGGAACGGTCATACGACGCGTGGGCTTTTCGGAGGAGGTGGCCAAATTTTCATTCATAGGAAAAGTTCGGTGCTGCGATCACGCGCTCTTCAATGGTACAATGAAAAAAAACAGTTATAAGACGAAATCTGCATTAACGATCATTCTAATATTCTAAAATTTTCTAAGCTTTATCTAAGCTCATTTTTAAGAAATAAATAAAAAACTTTTATTTGTTAAAATATACAATTTTAACATTTTATTATTTTTTTTCTCCTTATCTATATACTTATTATAACTAATTTTACAAAAATATTTTTCTTAAAAATGAAAAAGTTCTCATGAAATAGACATATTTTAAACTAACAATTATTTAATCACGTAAATCGTAAAGGTATATTTATTCTGCCACTGATGACGCATCTGATGAATTTGGCATTGCAATATTTTTTCTGGGAATTCTTTAAATATTTGTAATTCTAGTAAAAGTTGCTTGCCAAAAACAAAATTTACTTGCATAAATTAATTTCTAGAAGGAATTTTTGAGCAATATGAGTCATGAGATTCTTGAGTTATTAAAAATTACTAGTTAATTACTTATTTTAGGTTTCTGTAATATCCTACTTGCGAGCAACATTATAACAGCGAACTTTATAATTAAAATCGTATAATTACATCATATTTTTCACTAATTTGACACTGAAGATGAAAATCAAAACGGTTGTTATAATCTTTTACGTAATATAGTCTTTATTGTCACAATCGTTTATGTGGTATAATCTCATCATTATATCAATATTAAAATTTAGTTTGCTTAATAATCTTTTATCTCGTGCTATTTGGATTTTAATCCATTGAGTATCTTTATTCAATATATTGTTACTTATTTTACCTAAATCCAAAAGATCTCTGTACTTGCGTGCGCTGTTCTTGTCGCGATCTCCACGTCTAAGATAAACGGACTATTTTTGGGAACGCATTGAGAACTATATTTATACCCAAGGATAAATATATCGGCAATCGCTATACGCGGTTGAGAGTCAATGTTTTCTTGATCACATATTGGTACGTAATCTACAACGCAAATAAATTAGACCAGCATTCTTTGTAATTCAAAGAATGTTGGATTGCGCAAGATTTTCCTCGTAAAATATTTGTCAGAATAAGAATATTAATAATTGGAGGTATAAGCAGAATTGAAGTCTTTGAATATTAAATTAACTTATTACATAAAGGTTGTAAGAAAAAATTTGCTATCTCTATATGCATAGACACGTGAACGCAAAAACGTTCAGAAATCATGGACGATCGATAACGTGTAGACATGTATAAGGGCATGTTACTTGGATAATAGGATGATTCTGTGGTTGCCCAGGGTGATGTCTAAATGCGCATAGTCAAATGAACTGGTGGTCCATATACCAACACACACGTGCACACACGATTGTGCTGACAAACACACGGATATGTGCCACGGGAAACCGGGGGATATCTAACTAGAGCCGGAAGATAGACCGTATCCTAACGATCGGTCTCGCCTGAATAATTCTCGGATAAGTTTCGTACGTGCAGGGAAAGTGAAGCCGCATTTGCATCCCTACGGCCTCATTATAGATCGCATCGCGTAGGTAGGAATTTACTGGAAGTAACGGCGACACGTTTCGCCCCCGCGACTTTCTGGGAACTAGTCTTGGCAAAAAGTCTTTCTTGCCGCAGCGCACACGCTTGCGATAATAGGTAATGTTATTTTTTCGTTTGATAAATTTGATGAAAAAGTGCATATAAATTTAACAAATTAATTTTAAAAAATCAGCGATATACTACTTTTGCTTAACGCGATAGATTATTTGATTTCTTCCTCTCTAAAAAAAACTCTGTTTTATTTATCACTGCTCCAGAAACTGTATTACTGGCCTTCTTTCTGACACAAGTATTATATTACATGAGAAAAAATGCTTTGTAAGCGCTGCCACGGCAGCGTTAACGCCGCTAACGTGGTGACCAACAAGAAAACAATGTGGCTTCGTGTCACAGTTCCTGACGAACAATTTGGCACTGTGCCCGACTTTGAGCCTGTGACCGACTTCCGGGACTAACGACATTGGAATATTTGTTGAGTAATCCATCTGACCATAAAAAACGTTCGTACTGTGAAGAGTTTACAGCAGCAGAGATAAAAATACATTCCACGTGTCACTATTCTATTTATATACTTTCGAAGAAGAGCTAATGCAGAATAAGAACCGGTATAATCGAAATGTTATATGCCGCTAATCGTTAACGCATAATTATATTATAAATCACGTAGGATGTGATACTCGAGCATATGTTTCAGATATCAGATTACTCGCATAATTATTGGCTCATTGAATTGCAAAATATACGCATCTATATAATTAATCACGTTATTGGTTAACCGTAATCGTAGATAAAGTAAATATTCATCATGATAATCATTATCATTTTAAATCAGTCAACAAAGTGAATTCGCTTGAAAGTTTTTGCTGCACAATTTTGAACATCATCGTGTGCGCATATTTTAAAGTTAAAGAATGCGTTACTTTAGGTAGCACATCTATATTCATACAATTTTGTTAGTATTTATCCATAAAAAATTAAAACTATTTTTTTGTCAATCTAAACTTTATTATTTTGTCCTTAATTTATTATCTAACTATTAATAATTAAGACTAATTATTGAGATTAATGATGACAAAAAGATTTATTCCCTTCAATCTGCTTATATGATACTTCTATTATAAGCAGATTAAAAAAGAAAAATTTTATTAAAAATGTCATTATTAATCTTAGAAATTAATTGTTAATTACTGAAAATGGCGATTTTTTATCAGTACGAGATTTAATTATATATGAATAAGACAAATACTACATGGGCTGAAAAGTTTCCGGAATTGGATACAAAATGTCACCATATACAAAAATTAATCTTATGGCTGTCGAATATATTCCTTCAAACCTCCGCTGTCAAAATTTCATGACATTTCATCGAATAGTTTGTGAGTTACAGTAGTTTGAACAAGTCAACGTTTGAGTTTTTTAAAAAAATGGAAAAAAAACCGAAATTCGTGACTTAAAGACTTAAAACCTCAAGAAATCATCAATAACTTCAATTTCTTGAGATTTTAAGCCTTTCAAATATTGATATTTGATCACTGCACGAATTTTGGTTTTTTCCATTTTTTTTTAAATTCAAACGTTGACTTGTTCAAATGACTGTAACTCATAAACTATTTGGTGAAATGTCATGAAATTTTGACATTGGAGGTGTGAAGGAATATATTCGACAGCCGTAAAATAAATTTTTGCATATGATGCCATTTTGTATCCAATTCCAGAAACTTTCCAGCCCATGTAGTATAAATTAAATTTGTATAAAAAAAGCGCGTTCCACTAAACAATGTTGTGCCGATAAACGCATAAAATTTACATTTAGTCTAAATGTTCGACGCTTTTATCACGTTCTAACATTAGAAATTCCATAGGCACGGCCATCAAGCTTGTCTTTTTCTCCTCTCGCTTTACATCTCTCTTTATAGTGTACTCACTATCGGCCCGCCGTCTGGCTTTTCTCATTTCAGCTGACAAAGGTATGCTAGTGAAGCTCGACTTTCGGGACAAGTTCAAGCTCGAAGACAGTCCGGATTGCCGTTTCGATTTCCTCGAGGTACGTGACGGTCAGCACGGCTACTCTAATCTCCTCGGCAACTTCTGCGGCACGAATTTTCCCCCTGAGATCACGTCGAAGACGCGATACCTCTGGCTGCGATTCCACAGCGATGAGAATATCGAGGATAAGGGATTCAAGGCTGTGTGGAGCACGATACCAAGACCGACCTACCGTAAGTCTCAGTCATAAAATCTTCGGATTTTTCTCTCTTAATTTTCTAATTTTCTTTCTAAATTTAATTTTGATTAAAATGTTGAACTGATAATTTCTAAATCTCCGAATGAAACATGAGCAAGCAAACAGGTAATAAAGTCGCGGCATTGAAAAAAAAACATTTTATTTTAGTAAATGCATCTATTTTGTGCTTATCTATAAAATAAACATATCAGTAACTGAACATGATATCTATATCTGAACACGTACACAAAATTATTAATCTCAAATGCTTTTTTTATTATAACATCAAAATTTAATTGTAAAAATATTTAAAGATTACAATTAAATTATAATATTATGAAAAAAAGCATTTAAAATTAAGTTTTTGTGTATTCCGATATAGATACATGTCACTGGTACGTTTACATTACATTTGAAAAAAAATCAACATATTTTAATAAGAAAAATCGATTATCCATACAATTTGCTTTGGTCTCAAATTTTATGGATAGGGTAAACCCGATATATACGCCGTGCGAGGATTTACGCCGCAGAAGTCAGAAAAAATAGAAGTGAAACTATTTTCTCGCAACCACTCTGTTACATGCCTTTATGTTATATTAGTATTGTGTTGTGATTTCAGTTTTTTACTGTTAATATTTATAAAATTATTGTAAATTAAATCGATTTATCACTGTAAGTAGCGCAATCATAAGTTATCTACATAAAATGATTATTGTAGGAAATGTAAAAGGCTTCGTGGTTATTTCGTGGTATATAAGTGTAGAGGATTAGTAAAGGATAGAGTATATCAAAATACAAGTGTTTAGCTCTTGTATTCTTTGTTTAGTTTATTAATAATATCTCGTATATCCCATCTGTTTGGGGTATACGGCGTTTTTAGCGCGTGGGATTTATGCCGTAGCACAGACGCTCTATTATTTATTTACAAATATAAAAGTAAATAATAATACGTGATAATACATCCTTTACAATACATTAATCATAACATTCATGTATGTATATACTTATGTATGTACTTATTTTTAATCTGTATAATAATACGTTCTTCATTTATTTATTAATGAGTAAATTCAAATTACATTGTCAATTCATGTGTTATTCACTATTATTATTTACATTATTTGTATATTTTTCGAGTCATTTATCCCACTCATGAGTAGCCGTATAACCCACCTTTATTTTTATAAGGCAAAAATGCAAAGGGTTTAAAGAAATTTCTTTTTTAATATAAAAAGTAAATACTTTGGATTCCTAATATTGTTTTATAACAGTAAACAGTATAAAGTTTTTACTGACATAGTTCATTTAACTTAAACTTAATAGATGATATCTGATAAATTAAGTTTTTAATAGGTGCGGCGTATATACCGAGTTTACCCTACCTTCTTCTCTCGGCATGCGCCAGAAATTTGTCTTGGGGTTGTGTGGGTTTCCTCTAACTCTGATCTACTGCCGGCTGAATCTTCTCCTCGGATGTGAGATATATCCTTTCGGCGCGTAAACCATGGATTAGTTAAACCGATCGATAACGAACACGAGATCTCGCTCTAGCTCTTCCGTATTTCACACTTGTGTTCGCATGATTCTCACGTACTCGGGCAGAGAGAACTTGTTGCTGAAATAATTAGTCCGACACAATGATAATTGAAACTAATTTGTCGTCTGTTAATCTGATTTATAATGATATATAATGATTGAATTGGACACGATACAAAAGCACAAGTGGCCATTCATCGTGAGGACTACATCTTATTCAGGATTAACGAGAGAATCTAGAAAAGATGAGGAAAAAAATGATTTCTAAATAAAAGTTGAACTCAATATACATTTAATATATAGTAGATACCGAAAAAGAAAAAGTACGACATAAAAAATCTACCTTATTATTAATATGTACTAATATTACACGTACTATTGTTTTTAATTAAGTTCTTAATTAACTGGAGTTCTTATTTAACTAAACTGTACTGAGCGGGTGTAATTTCTCTCCGTGCTATAAAGTGACGTGCTAAACACTCAAAGAAAATGGAGCTAACGTGACGAGCATGATTAGTAATTCCGGGCTGTATATACTCCAATCACAAATAATCGAGGATCTTCGTCGTTTGTCCTTCGGAAAATTACGAGACACGAGAGAAATAGATGGTCCAACGGTAGCGAGCGTCGTGCAACCGCAACCGAGGTCAAAATTAATTCATAGTCAACCGTTAGCAGAACGAAGGGAGGACTATGAATAGCCGGAGTGCGCGATCACGGTGCCTCTGGCTTTAACCGTGCGATCCTTAGATCGATGCACAAAATGAAGAGTAGAGACGGATGCGACCAGCGAGATTAAACATTGAAATTTTTATCTCGCCGCGTGATTAATTAACTCATTCGCCGTTGAAATTGAAACTTCAATATTGAAACATCTAGTACCGTGAAAGCTGTTTGTTTAGTTAAGGTGTGCTCTTATTAGTATATATTCAATTTTTAATTAAGAAAAAAATTGTTGAAATACGTCAAATACATCAAATATTGAAGCACTTTATTAAGCATTTTTCATTTTCTGTACTTCTAAAAGTTAATAATTATTTTAAAAAAAGGGAAAGCGACGAATGATTCAAATATAAGAACGTATTTTTTAATTACATTGTGTGATTTTCTTCGCATTTGCGCTAAATGAATTGATCTAATTATAAGAATACAAAATAATGTACCAACAATGTCTTCCACGCTTTTATGTCAGTTTAATGATTATTTTTAAATAGTTTATTTGACTGATTTTAGTCCTTAATTTTCATTCTTATAATTATATTATCTATTCCTCTTCCCCTATCTATTCACATCCGTCATAAAATGATTAATTTTTTATTAATTTTGTCATCTCCGAACTGATACATTTAATTTCATGTTGTTACAATTTTTCTATGCGGAAATATTTATAGTTATATTTTACGTGAATAAGGGACTACCATAACTAGTCGGCAGGGAATGGAAAGTTACTTTTTAAAAGTAACTAGTTATCGTTACTCGTTACCGAGTTAAAAAAATAACTAGTTACCGTTATTAGTTACTGATTTTTAAAAATAACTCGTTACCGTTATTTAAAAAGTATTCGATTCGTTACTTTTCCGTTTTTAATGCTTACTTTTTTAATGCTGAAACAAGATCAATCTAAATAATTTAAGATGCAATTTTTTGTTTTAATATTAATAAAAGCAATACAATAATGACACTAGACTGATATATAAAAATACAACTAGGAAAATGAAGGCCTTTTCGATATGAACTAGAGCTTCCACCTTCGTGCTTAATATTTTGAAATAAATTTATATATACATATAAATTTATATATAAATTTATATATACATATCCAATTTTACAAACTACGTGCCAATTAAATTTTCAATCTTGAAACGCAATTCAACTGATATTTTTCACAATAAATTTTTTAAAATATTTTAAGATGTATATATAAAGTAAAAATATTTTATTAAATTACTTGTCAATTTAATTTGTGGTATTGATTGACTTATGGCATTTTTAAGATGTCATAAACCAATTACAGAACCATATTAATATTTTAAGATATTAGTTAAAACAGTCTTAAAATAAGAGTTAACTATGTGAATACTAGCTTAAAACTGAAGATGAGTATACATACGAAAATTTTGTCATAAATGCAAAAGTAACGATAAAAGTAACTGTATAATTCGTTACCGTTACCTAAAAAATGTAACTACGTTACCGTTATAGTTACCAAAAAAAAAGTAACTGTAACGGTAACGGCGTTACAAGTAACGAGTTACTTCCAATCCCTGCTAGTCGGGCATACGCGCGGTTTATATCACTTGCGGTGCGTAGTAAAAGCGCATTATGCGCGTAAAATAACGTAACTTATTTTATTTATTATTTATAATTGAGAAATTGTTTTTAAATCTTAAGTCGACAAAAAATTGACTCAAAATGGTGAAATAAATATAGATTTTTTATGCTGTTTATCCTGCACACGAATATATTGTTCTGCATATAAGATAAAATACTGCAAAGTGCTAAAATATAAATTATTCTAAAAATTATATATTAACGTTTTAAAATTAATATATTAATTAATAAGATAATTTTCATTACATATTGTGACAATTTATGAAACGCAATAATCTAAACAGATACAACAAGTCAATAACAGATTGATTTAACGTCAAAATGATATTTAAAAAAATAAATCGTGACTAATTGAAAAGTAACTTTTAAATAATTATTTTGAATTCCATTTTGATGCTATGGTGACTTTTTGTTCTGCTTAAGAAGCTTTTAAATTTTGTATTTGCTTATTTCATTAATACACTAAATAAATCTTTATTGTGGAGGTTGAACATTATAATAGTGGTGAAATAATAGGCAAAAATACAAATTCGAAATAGATGAGCGTTGACATGCGAGCCTAGGGAAAGTAGAACTGTAATAGATGTGATTCACAGCGGGCGTACCACCGGAACCAGAACCGTGCATATTTAACGTGACGGGTATGCAGGTGATAATTAATAGCGACAACGTC
Source organism: Wasmannia auropunctata (assembly GCF_000956235.1). Classification (NCBI taxonomy): domain Eukaryota; kingdom Metazoa; phylum Arthropoda; class Insecta; order Hymenoptera; family Formicidae; genus Wasmannia; species Wasmannia auropunctata. Next base: position 472,543 of record NW_012026847.1, on the reverse strand, counting down.
AAAGACAAGAGCGCCCAGGCCGGGAAAGAGGGATACCCGTTGGATTGCCTGTGGAACATTCAAGTGAAGGTGGGCTGGAAGGTAAAAGCATTTCTTCTTCTATATCACTGGATTACTGGAGGTACATCATATCGTTGTCGAAAATTTAATATCGACGAGTTGAAGCATATATAAAGCGTTTCCTCGCAATACTTACTCCACCGTCATATAACGTTACGATCCTTATTTGATCCAAGCGCACTTTACGAACGGGCGTTCAATCGATACGAATGTTTGTTATTGGCCTGCAGCAACGTGATTTCAAACGGCGTTTCGCTCAAAGTAACACGTTTCTGAATGATTTACAATAGCTCTTTGCCGCCGTGGCGCGGAAATAACGGAGCGGTTTTATGCAAATACTTTGTCTGCGATACATCCGTTACAAAATTTACATAGCGGCTCTGATAACGGCATCTGCTTCAACACAGAAGAATCTTTTAGTTCACAAAACTTTATTATTAAAATTGTTAATGAAGCTAATATATCTTGCAAACTATGTACAAAGTCCATTCTTCTCCAATACGCGCGACAAAATCCAAGGTGGCGACGGTGTCACACGTTCTCACGCGTATTTCTTACAAAAGCCGTGATATTCCCAAAGAAGTTTCAGCAACGTCGCAATCGAGCTGTCCGCTCTATTATTACGTTCAAGGAATTTTACACGGGTAATTACCTCTCGCATTTTCTCGTCTTTTCCTGCCCCTTTTCCCTTTCCCGTTTGTTTACCGATTTGTCTCGTGCGCGCGATTCTACAGTTTTAATCTAAAGTTCTGTGCCGCGATGGCAAACTATAGCGTGTCGCTTAATTGTGTTGCGGGAATTTTTCAAACTCGATCTCGGCGGCTGCCCATCTGCAGGGGTAGCCGAGGCGACGCAATGAGCGTGCATTTAGGAAAATGAAAACGCACGTGCAATTTTCAGATCCAGCTGGTTCTAGACAATTTCAGCCTGCAGCATCCGAACGAGTGCGAGGCCAACTTTGTAGACATATTTATTAAGGACGAAAAGGACATACCTTCTAGGGTGAAGCAATTCTGTGGCAGTATCGCCGACACCGTCGTCGTTGCGAGCAATATCGCCCATTTAAGGTTCTACGCGGAGCCGAAGGGTATCAACAGCACCTTCGAGGCGGTGATGACCGCCGTCAGGGACAAGGGGAACGAGAAATGTGAGTTTATGCAAAAATACAATTATATATATATATATATATATATATATATATATTTCCAGCCAAATGCATTCTCGAAATGACGAGCTTAAAAGCAAGAGCGTAAATAGACTTGTAGCCATTAAAGCTCAGCGTTAACGTCATCATAACATGCACATAATTAGAATGCTATACTCAAAATTTATTATGAATCGTAAAGTATACAGTGTGAAACGCGAAATTATGACGCAGCATAATAATCGATTCATACTACGTGTCATCATAACATGTGTAACTATCGCGAACAGTGTTATTCGATGGATTTATATACATATGTATGTGAGATTTTACATGTCATTTAATTTAGCATAATACAATTTTACAAGAAAGATTTGTGCGTGACAGGCAAAATTTAAATATCAAATGATACTAAAATAAATAGCATATTGACTATGAGTAATGCACACATTATGGGTTTCATGAAATTAATGAAATATTTACATTTATGCTTTATAATTATTCATTATTAAAAGATAATACCTTTTGACTAATTACTAATTACCTGATTTCGTCGGAAGTTATTTGTATACATAAATAATTCTGTAATAATAAACTAAATTAATTATCAACTAATTAATTACTGTTTCAATAGTAGTTAATAGTTATTTACAAGAATAAAATAAATATTTAAGTATTTTTATATAAAAAAGGGACATAAATTAGAAAAAAAATGAATCACTATTGAAAGAAAATATGAAATTTTCTCTAGGAAAAAAATTTATTCTCTAAAATTTTTAAATAATCTAGAAATTAAGGTCCGTTGTTCTTGAACCATGTTCTATCATGCGAGAATATTCTGGCAGTTTTTAACAATGAGATAGTATAACGTCAATTTGCTTTTGGCAGTTCGAACTGTACAACCAACCTATCGTTGTGGTTGCGATAACAACGTGGAAATTTTCTACATGGCACTCCAGAAATATCTGCTACAGTTTCACAAAATTTTTTTCCCATGTGTGTGTCCAACTCATACTCTATATGGATTTTTATTTTACTGTCTCCCGAATTGCACAGTTAGCAATGCGGCCAACTTTTATTTCGAATTAACAAGCCATACTGTTAATCCCGGCAGGTGACAGAATCGCTTAAAAAATATTTTAAACACAGCTACATTTTTCTTGTTGTCAATTATTTACAGCTATCCATTTCTAAAACAATGCAAAAAGTTTCTAAAATATAGCTTAGTTAAAAAGTACAAATTAAAATCAATACGTTTTATATATTTTAATTCGATTTTTTTTTATTTTAACACTTACGCCTTTAAAATAAGTTTTTGCTTTTAAAATAAGTGCTTTATGCGCCAGTCGACGAATTTCTAAAGAGGCAAGGAAAATTGGATTATTACAAGACAAAGGCTTGCATTTTCGCGTTTTAGCCTATAATTATATGTATGCCCCATTCAATAAGCATCTTACGCTCAAGCGAGGAGTTGGGGGATAATCGTTGGGTAAAGGAATCAAATTTCAAATTAATAGCGGCGCACTTGTCTGAATGTTAAATGAGGTGGCCCGCAGAATCGCAGTTACGTGTGCGGAATTCACACCGGTTCCTAGTGTGGCACGAGAAGAATTTCCGGCTTTCCACACCTGCCGCCAACGCGGAACTAATATCTTGCTCGCGACTACACACTCCAACACACCACCGCCGTCGAAGGATAAGACCTTAGGCTACAATTTTCCTATGCGAATTAAGAGTCGACTATCACGGCTATTTCACGGTAGCACGTCTCGGCAGAAGAGTATTTAAGCTCGCTATAAATTTAGTAGGAAATTTTACATATCTCACGCATATTAACGTTACGTATTATATGCACGTGGTGGAAACCACTGCGAGATTATCGTACTATAGCGAAGATTAATTTTAGCCATAATTAAAATCTAATGTTTAACGCGCGCATGCGGATAAAATTAAATATCGGGCAAAAAATCTGTAAATCTATAAATCAAAGAGAATATTGGAAATTTTTTTGGACATATTTCTATACGCACAGATATTTTTTTATTCGTTCGATAATATCTGCAACGTCCCTGTTTTTTTTTGTTTTTGCAGCATGCAGGGACGACGAGTACGATTGTGAGGATGCGACGTGCATCGCCGCGGAATTGGAGTGCAACAAGAAGATTAACTGCCGGTTCAAGTGGGACGAAGAAGAAGTGAAGTGCGATGTGAGTTTTAGCTTTGTCAAAATTCAATACGTCCGTTCGATGGCCTAACGAAATGCTGTCCCAATTCCCGGATTTCGACCATTTCCGGCACGTCGCAGCCATAGGGGTCGCATCCTTCCGTGCATACTGCTCCCGCCCGTTCCCAGCCCCTTCCTACTCACCACAGATTTTCTACCGCTTGTTCTACAGGTTTTCATCTTCCCATAAACAGTAAACTGCGAAAGTTAAATCGCGCGAAAACAGCGCGCAAGCTCGCAAAAGCGTGAGATTAATTTAGACTGCGAGATATAAAGGTAACTTATGGTATCTCCGACATCTCAAATTAAGAGTTACGAAGTTCCTGAAAATGATTTAACTATTAAGCTACCAAGAAGACAAATTTTAGGGGAGAGAAAGTCTGTGTTTCTTAAGTGTTAATATTATATTACCGTCCGGAGTATAAATAAAAGAATTTAAAGCGTGCAATCACGATTGTCGGGCTATTTGCGCCTCCGAATAATGTTACCACGATGTTTGCCGCGAGTCTAGTAACATCTTTTGTTGACGCGCTAAAACCATTCGCGTACATCCTCGTTTTGTTACCCACGAAGGTGCGCCCAATATTACAGCAAGAACGATACGTCGCTCGTCGTCTTAATTGCCCTCCGAGCTTCCACTTTACTTGCTCCTGATCTTCCAGGTTAATTAATTTATTCGAGGGAAGTTTTATGGGCCCCCTCTAGTTTAACTGGCTCGGCGAACAAGGCATCTCGGAACTCGTAATCTTGGAGCGGCAATTTGCTTCTTCTAATTGCGAGCAAAATCAGTTTTATAGGCCGCTTTTGTCTTTTCGCGTGGATCTATTTGCTTTGCCTTTCGAGCTGCTTTTACATTGTATTATTATTAAATGCTACATCCTGTTGTATTTCCATTTCGGCGCTATTAATTACCGTTTGTCAAGCGAAAAGTCGCAAGAACACCCGATGAAACGATGTTATTAATAATTAGTCCGATTATTGCATATAATTAATACAGCATCTCTAAAATTGCAATTTTTACTTGCACTTGATGTGGAAATTAAACTTTTTAAAGAACTTGATTCTCGAGATAGCCTATGAGGAGACACTGCGGAAGGCACGATTACACCTTCACGGTGCAAATGGCAGTCTCTTTAGAACACGGTGAGCAGTTCGTGATCTAACGATAAACGTTAAGAGTACTCCGTCTCGAGAACTTTGTAGTCTTTTAGCCGGGATTATCTACGGCTTTCGGAAAGCTCATTTCACATCGTCTTGCTTGGGGTTTCAGGATATGAAACCTTGCGGCGCGGCGCGTTGATGAGACGTAATCATTCGACCGATCTTTTTATACTTCGTATGTCTTCGTTTTAATTCAAAGTGGAAAAAGCTGTAAAAGGACGTCCGTGACACTCGTGACATATCGGTCCGACGATAACTTTATAAAGTAATTTCACTTGGCACCGCTAAATAAAATTGAAGCCGGTTAACGGGGAGAACATTAATTATCTTGTTAAGTTAAAGTTTAAATGACACATTAAGATGGAGCCCGCGTAAATTATGTCGGCAAAAACCCGCGATCATTATACTTATTTCACAATTATGCGTTATTTCTCTAAATTACAAGCAACGAAGACGGATATGCCGTAAAATCGGATATCCCGCTTAAAATACTTATCGTCGATGTACGGAGATTAATGAAGATTTGTATTCAAGATTTGTGTATAATTTCGCCGTATGAACCGGCGCGGTGGCGTTAAGCAGCGTCGCGGAACAACGTATTAGCCGTATTCCTCGAGATTTACAGTCTCTTATTTGTTAGTGCCAAACCACGAATCCGGCATGCACGACCCCCACAAGGGGGGGGGGGGGTCGTCTCTCTGCGACTTAATCGTCCTTCAACTCCGCAAAACGTCCCGTGTCTCGCGCATCCCCCTCTCCCAGTCGCGCCGCTCCCGTCCTCTCCCGCTCCCTGCCTGTAGCACCGGGCTAATTAATTTATTCGAATGAAGTTTTGCAACGGGCGCGGCCCACTTCTCCGGCTCGGGGTTTCCCGCGAGTCTCTCCCTCGAGGCTGCGCAATTCCAAGGGCGCGCTCTCCCCCTCGGTGATATTCGGATGTGTGCCCCGACGGTTATACGGGTGGGTGTTTCCGGTTCCGGGACGTACAATACTACGCGCTTTTGGCAGTCTACCAGAACAAGGCAACGGCGAAACGACGGCGCACGATGCCGCCGACGGGATATTAATCTAACGGCGAATAATGCTCCTCTGATATTGCCGCACACGACTGCATCGATGTTACCCTCATGTTTTTATCTCAATCATTTCGGACTGAATGCGAAATTTAAATCGCGCGGAGTGGATGGAAGTGACGTACAAAATTGAACAAATCGTGGACGATTTTTCAGAATAACAATTCTGAAAAATTGTTTCGTGTCAAAACGTAATTATTATATAATTATTAATTATTGTGTTATTAATCTAGAAAACAATGTAATGTGAGTGATATAAATTATATTTTTTTCTTAACTAATTTTAAAGCTGAAGTAAATAAATTCCATTCTTTTTTTACTAAATAATTTATGTATATACATATACATATATGTATATATATATATATATATCCTATACAATATATATAAAATATATACTGTAATATAAATTATATTATATATACAATATACTATTTTTACTTACTTATTTAGAAAAATTGTAAAAATATAAATTTTTCACAAATTATATCTTTATAGATTAAATTGATTTGAAAATGATGTAATATAGAAAAAATTCATTATTGTCCATTATTGTTGATATTACAAATATCTATTAAATTGAACAGTTATTGCCCTTTAAAAAGCGTAACTGTTATATGCTCACAACGAGAAAGTATTTCCTGTATACAATTTTTGCGTCAAACGCGATTTTGATTCAATAAATTTATTATTTCTATGTACTCTCTGAAAATGCGCTATCAACGACAATTGCTTGTCGAAATCTATTGGTAATTTGAAGCTTGTTAAACGCATTTGATTTTCGCGCAAATAAAAAATTATTATTTTGATTTTTTACCCGCGGGGATGAATCACGAGAAGATTTAATTATAAATATTGGAAAAATATATTAACCGTAAAAATGCCAGTTCCGTGGTGCAATTTAAAAAATATTTAATCTTTACATACTTAGAACAATTATGTTTCTTTATGTTTGAAATAATTAACATAATACTTGTTGACATAATAATGTTGTTTGAAAATTATTATTATTATCTATTGATTCGACAAAATGTGATAATTCTGATCTGTTTTCAATAATTTGCCTATTTTAAACACATATGCTTGTTCATGCTCTAAATTTGATGCCGCAGATAATTTCAATTCGCGCAAAATACGATTGTAACTAAATGGCCGACTATTAATATCTTCTACTGTGACGAACAATACGCGCTTTGCCGCTCTGTTAGTTGAAAATAAACGTTCTCACTCGCTTGTCAGTCGCAACATAGTAGTGAATTTATCGCGATGGAGTGATGTCTGTTTGCCGCGTCAACACGTACGTTCGAATGCGTCACTTTATCGAATAAATCGAAAATGAACAACGTGCCATATTGAATTAATTTGACAATTATTAATTGTTGTGTCTCTCTTCCATATGCGATAAAAATATCTTACTTTTTATTAAGAAAATATTAGTCTAATGGAAGTTGCTATAAGGATATTTAGAGAGCGCTTTACTTTTTAAAAATTATTTTTTCTAATAAAATACAAATTAATAGCTTGTACTGCACGGACTAATTACACAGCACATGAATATATTTTTAAATAAATTAAAGTTTTAGTTTTTTAAATTGTGTATGCGCAAAAGTTATATATCACCCTTATTACTTGTTTTTATTTTATAATGTTTATAAATATAAGAGATTTTACACTTCTTTATTTTACATTGCGAAAAATTAAATGAAAGAAAAACAATAACACAATTATAATTACTTCACATTACAGATTCGAATCAATCACATTTCAAATTCTAGATTAATTATCAAGTTCACATTTTAAATTTATCTAAGGCTTAAAATATGTGTTTGATAATTACACCAGAATTTGTAACGTAATTGATTTGAATCTCTAATGTAAGGTAATTATAATTGCATTATCGCTCCCTTATTTAATTTTTTTCTGTTGAGCAGTGTAAAATGAAATGCTCGCAGAAAAGGAATTTGAAGTTATAATATTCCTACCTTTGCGCTAATATTGCATTTGCTTTCGCATCGCCGCTAAATGAGCGCGTCCTTGTGAAAATACTTGAAAAAGATCAGCGCCCGTGAAACGGACCGGAATTAAATCTCATTTCTTCGTGCCGATTCCGATTCTTCCACTAACGGATGCAACTTCGTTCCCGGGATTGTTTTAATGCCCGAGCATCAAAAACAGATACTTAAAGAATCTTCGTGCCGAGGGTTTTGTGCATTTCGCGTCGCCATCACCAATTGTTTTCTCAAAAGATTTTAAATTAGATATCAAATAAATGCATGAATTTAGAATTTCCTTATCAGTGCATCAGTAAATTTGTATTGATTCAAAGAATAGAAACGTTATCTGCACAATATGAATAATTTTGTTTGACGCGTTTTGCGCCCAAGTCGTGTCATTGTTTAACTCGCGTTCGTATTCCGAAAATGAATTCGGCAGTTAGCAGTACTCAGATGGACAAAAACGACACTCTAGTCGGTTTACATATTCTTGCTCGACCCAAGTTACGAATAAGTTCCTTCCCAAAGGAAAGCTATTTCTCTCTCTAAGTAATTACATCGCGCGACGCTCCGCGAGAAGATGCATGTAACTTCGAAAATATTTATCTCCGTGAATTATTCCGCAATTGAATGTAATGAATGCTATGCGGTGAACGGCTCTACTCGTAATAATCAACAATTGTGATATATACCTCTAAGGCAATGCTACGACGATTGTGCAATGTGGAATTTTTTTTAGACTTCAAAAACTGAACGCGCAAAAACGAGATTACGACAAAATTAAAAGTAGATTCGTGCATTTCAGCGTTACACGCCGTCACACCGTAATTTAATTCAGCCGTGCACAAAACGGCGATTAATTAAATTAAAGACTGTAATAGTCAAAAATGCCATCCCGCCTGTGCATTCTCGCACTCGAACCGTGCCCCGACCGCCGACACTTTCATACGGCTAGTTACGCATTTTTTTTTTTTTAATAAATGTAATCCTATCCACCAGCGAATGTGTCTGCCGCAAAAGAGTAACGTGATCCGTTTGAACATGCGTATATACGATGATTATTCCACGATATTTAAAATCTTTATATTGCGTTTCACGTTACATATATTTTCAGTTTTACTTTTATCATTAATTCCAGTTTTCCGCATCTCGCGAAAAGCTAGACATGATATCTGTTCGTTGCGTTTCAGAATTCACGAGGGCTTTGGTTAAATTTTTGCGGTAGATGGGTTTACAATTTTATTTGTTCCTTGCAAAAATCGTTATATCAAAGTATTGTACATGCAAGACATTATGACATCAGAACAGTATAATATTCTACTTGTCTGTAAGAATACTAAGCTAATTTCGCCGTCAGGAATCGAAACGGTATATATTGTGGTGCTTTTTCTAACCGAAAGTATGAGCGCCTGGGATTATATGCGAAATGACTCTAACTTTTTACCTTCTCAGCTTCTTCGTGAATCTTTTAAAGAGTTACCTAAGAATTATATATGGGATAATCCCGGAGAGACGAGATCTGTATATTAGCTCAGGCAGGAGTTTTACAATGAGGTATTGCACATCCAAAAATAATATATAATTGAAAGATTTTAAAAATTTATATTATTATTAAGAATTTATGTATTTATTTAATAGATAATTTAATTGTTTTTAATACAAAAACTCATTTTTAAGAATGAATAAAAATGAAAATATATTTTATACATGTATACAGTACCAAATAAACAAATGCGCGTTTTGAATTTTTTATTACATTTTATTTTCTTGTAAAAATATCGATGCTGTTATTTAGGAGTACAACCTACGCATACTGAGAAAATTTAATTGTAAAAAACAAAATTTAATTGTGAGAAACATAAAATAAAAAAAATCATTATTAAAAACTGGTATTTTTTAAATTATATTTTACTAATTTTTTTTGTTTGCTTCTATATAGACTTAAATCAGTAAAAAAGCAATTATAATATAAAAATAATTGCTATTATTGATATTTCATCTGGCTACTGCTAGCTTTTGATCACAGCGTTATATTTATTCTACATATTACCAATTATTTTATCCTTATCAAAATAAAAAATTATGAATTTAAAAAATATCGCTGGGTATACTTTTATATCATAAAAATTGCTTTAAAATATTACTAATTTAATACCATAACGTATTATAAAAATGTATTATATACCGTCGAATAATGTGGATTATACAGATTGAACAAAATAAAACCGTGCATTTTTTGTTCGCTACTGCAGATATGTACACCTATGATTACATAACAAATAAATAAAAACGATTAAGTAAATATATAGCGCGAAAATTGTAATCACGCGGATTCGTTTGGAATATCAATTTGGCCGTCGTTTCCGATAAATCGTTCGGAGATACGTACGCCGGTTGGTTGACAGTAAACCAAAGACGAAGTACAGCTACGATAACGCCGTCGTCCGCGTGCGAGAACTCGACCGCGAAATTGCTCGTACGGACGAAACGCGCGACAAAATCGCGACCTATACGCTCGCGCGGCGCACGAGAAAGCGCCGGGTTCCATCCAATTTTATACCAATGTGTAGCGGAAGGGAGATTCGTTCCCTTTATCGCGCGGCAGCATCGTAATAGTTGAAAGTACGCGTCGTGTGATGCAAGCAACGTGAATCGCGAAGAAGGAAATACCGCATGCGTTAGTAGGAAAAATGATACGAAAGTTCAGAGAGGATGATCATATTTCAGAGTCTCAGAACTACGAGAATCAATGTCAGAATACGACGCGGGAACAGTAGGAAGATATCACGTGTTCGGACATATTGTATGAACCCTCGTTATAAAGAGACTTATGCAACAACTTTATGAACGATTGTGTAACGTTATAAAGTACCATTAGACTATTAGATCATATGAGAGAGAGATACGTATATATTGCAGTGAAAGCAATATATTTAACGCCGATTTATTTGTGTCCTAAGAAAAACGTTATGTTAACTAGATGCATGTATAAACTTTAATACCAAATTACAGTGACAAGAGTATAAAAATATATTCTGAACATGTCAAGCAGATTTTTGTTTATTTCGATATTTTACAGCTAATATAATTAAGGCTATCAAATATTAGCTATAAAATATCGAAATAATAAAAAATTCTGTTTGATATGTTCAGAATATATTTTTATACGTCTTGTTACTGTATTTGGTAGTGTAATTTGTGCATACGTTTAGTTAACATAATTATACACGGAGAGAATTTTTTTTTAAATCTACCTTGCAAATCATGTTAATTGTGGGACAGAATAGTATTTAGGCAAATTTTACTGTACACTACAATAAATTTTACAGTAGTAAAATACAGTAAAATTTATTGTAGTGCACAGCAAAATTTGCCTAAATACTACAT
>NW_012026847.1:454066-461480 GCF_000956235.1 Wasmannia auropunctata | reverse complement strand
TATATATATGTATATATTTATATATATATACATATATTTATGAATACATATAAATAAATTGCAAATTGAACAGATATTAGTATAAAAAATTCTTTTAATCCGTGAATAATTTTCTATTAAGGATTACAACGAGCTTGTCACAGAATGTTGCAATTCTCGTGCAGATTGATCTCTCGTTCGCGTCTGTGCTTTAATGTGTTAACAACAGACAGACTGAAGGAAATGTTCTTTAATGAGTAACCTCTTAAGCGAGCTTGTTCATCGAACGGGAGAAGGCAATGGGGGAATAAACAGGAAGTGCATCGGGAAGGCAACAAGGTGCTCACGCGTATACAGGTCTCTTCTCCCTTGCTGATGAAAGGCTCTCAAACCTTTTTCTCGGTAATCCCGCTGGCGACTAATTATTTCCGTCTTGCAGAAAACTTTCCACCGGGGTTACCATTTGTTTTCTCCTTTCCCGTTTCTTTTCCAGCTTGCAGTCACGGAGCGCACGTTTACACAGCTCGTTGGAAAATATTTCTAATACCGGCCGTTAGAGAAAGAAACTATGCAGAGGCGAGACGTACAGACTTAAAATAAAATCGCGGGAGTAAAATGGTCCGTTGTTTCGAAGTAAGGGGATTCTCTTAAAGTTCGTGCCAATTGAACGAAACGAGACGGAGATCTCGATCGATCCATAACTTTCCGATTTGCAATCTTTCATGTTCCTTCAATGGCTCATTAAATGGATAAATCCAATGGATCGTTAAAATACGGGAAGTTTAAAGAAAAAAAGAAATGCGTAAAGCTTGATGCAAAATAACGCTTGGATTTTGCGCGCATCAAACGTTATTATATATATAAAACTTTACTACGCCGAGCCGATTGAATGGCATTAATTAAAATGCCCTCCGGCTTTAAATCCGAATATTAATTCGTCCCGCTATCTGACATGATGGAAGCGTAAAACAGACATTCACTCGCGATTGAAGTACGCGCGTGAACACTTCCGATCCCGTAAAAATGCCTTTATACCAGACTGACACGAGAATCGACGTGGATGGGAAGGACGTAAATTTCCACCGAGCGTGACCCCACACACATTTCCAGAAATTGCTTGTCACCCCGGAGAAGAAACGCGCGGCTCCGCGCCTGCAGACGGCGAAACAGAAGGGCCGTGCAGGCGTCGCCGATGCGGGATTTGCGATTCGGAGATGGAGAATACCAGGATGGAGAGCACCGTTTCTCTAGTTAGACTGTGTCTATAGGGTACAGCAAGTAGTCGATATCACGTAGTTGAACTTCGATGTAGGGGAGGGAGGGAAAGGGACACATCAGGAGCGATGCGTGTGAAAGCACGGTAGTTGTTGACCTTAAACACTGCTCCGACCGGACGGTGTGTCCAAGCCGCCGTGAAATACCTTAATGAATAGCAACGCTTCTACCAACTCAAATACAGTAGATCTAATTCGCGCGCCGTGTGTTGTACAGGATACACTCGGCGTCCTGCCGGAGGGCCACTTTGTAGAATGAAGCGCGATGCTTTATCATCGTTTTCGTCGCTTCAATCGAACATTATAAACTCTTAAACAATCTATTCTTTAAACATACATACAAGAGAAATTGCTGTCGATAATACAAGATAATACAAGATATATTTGTGCTCGACGTTAACAGAAATTGGTTTACCGTGTACACAGTATTGGGTGTGTTCCGTGTTTGCAACTTTTGCGAATACACGTAATGAGCTTCTCTAGCGAAAGTTGTCTATGTTAATTCATATGTTAATAATTCAACGCGACATCCTGCGACCGGAATTTACCGAGTGAATGCCGACATTTACAGACGTCGAATGCGGCGCCATAAATAGCGAAAATATTTAAAATAGCTCCCTGTACCTTCATCCCTCCGGTAGCTCGTATCCACGTCGCAACATCGTTCGCGGACGACGCGGTCAAGAATTTCTATTGCTGAAATAGTACAAATTTTCCCTCCGTGAAAACACGCGGAAAGTCCGCCGATAAGCTGATATGTTACACTTTATACAAATTCCCGCGTCATGCTATATTCATATTCGCAACAAAGAATATGCGGGGTGAAATATTCTAATAAAATGTGCATTCTAATAGAATATGGTAATATGCGCCGCGTAAGTTTTTCATTAGTAATTTAAGTTTTAATCACGTTAAAGTTTGTTGAAACTCTGGACGCACTGACATTCGCGAAAAAAAATGGCATATCGTGCTATAGTGAATTTGCAAGATTGGGACTCGCGGGAGGAAAATGGAGCATATTTCGAACTCTCGCTCAGATTGTATCGATACCAATCACCATAAATCCGAACAGTCGTTTTATGCACTTTGTACAATGGCCAATGTCGATCACGTAATGGAACGAAATGTAAATAAAAAAATATAACGTGTGTTTCCGGGAATGTTTTTTGTGAACCACGTTTAAATAGTAAATAATATTTATCTAGTGATAACTTTCGCCATCGACCGTCAGATTTTGTACCTTTCGTGAGATACAATTCTGTCTATATAAATTTAATTTCTATTCCACCAATAATATGCAATTTTTTTTTTTAAGGGAAAAGCAGATTCCAAATTTTCAAAAAATTGTTAATATTGAGGCTTTTCTGATATTCTAAATATACTTATTTTTATGTAATGTTATTAAAAAATGTAATAAATTATTTTGTATCTTATTTCGTGAGGTACTATTCTATCTAAATAATTTGTATCCTTATTTTACCAATAAAAATTTTAATAATTTTCTAAAGGAAAAATAAGCTTCAAATTTTCAAATAATTGTCATTATATTCATATCGACATTTTTCCGATATTCTTTGAATAGATATTTGAATAGATACTTATGTAATATTATTGTATAAGAAATAAAAAAGTTTAATATATAGTTGTAATTAGGAATACGCTGTTGTAATTAGGAAAGTTGACAATTTGATTTTACTTTAAAAGCTCCACAGATTCATGGAGCCATTTTCAAATTTTTTGTTAATCATCTCAATATTTTATGTCTATTAAATTGATACCGCCATTGCACGATCATATAAAACATAAATATACATAAATCGCGAATAAAGTAACAAATTAACAATTAAAAAGCACTAAAATGTGTGTTTTATTCGGTTATGCTGCAGTGGTTGTATAGCCAGTTTAATAGACGCTCGATTAATATAGTCATCTAATACAACTCTTACGCGTCGATCTTTGAATTTAAAAATAATTTGACAATAACTTCAAAAATAATAGCAATAATTTCTTCGCTGAAGAAACGATCGACCAATTTTTTCTTACAAAGCGCGATGATATTACGAATGTTAGATGTCCAGAAATCGCCGTTGGCTCTGTAACAACAACATATTTATATTACACCGCTTAAGAATACATTATGTGCCATAACCGGAGTACGATAAGCGGAACGCAACAAATAACTCACTCGCCGGCCAACGCGTCGTTTCGTTCTTCTTTGCTTCCGAATATCATCATCTTCCTTCCTTCTGGCGCAATGCGTATTCTTTCATATTATGCATCCTCCTGCGCGCACGCGCGCGCGAGCGCACAGCTTCGCTCACTTCACACTTCACAATCGCGCTATCTCTATCACTTGAATGACTTTGTAATGCACCTGCACTTGCACTATCACTGTCACTCGAGCGGCATATACCGCCGTATATGCAACCGACCGGACGAATTAGGAAATGTAGATTAGATTATCGCGACGTCATTATATCGAATCTTATTATACTATATAGTTGGTCACGCGGACTGTTGTAAACAAGCGGGACAATCGCCCGTTGTTCAATTCGATGCTCCTGACACGCGTTCGCACGCGATATATTCACTTCCGACGGGCGGAAAGACGCGATGTAGGTATAATATAGTAGATAATAGGTATAGATAATCCGCGAGAAGCGGCTTGCTGCTGGTCACTTCGATGCAAGTATACGCTTTTCGAGAAAATAGAATTAACTAATCGCAACGTTCGATAAAACATGGAGACTTGAATATTGCTTTTAAGGCCGGAACACAGACTTTTGAATAACGCATAAGACGTAAGGTCTAAGAGAACCAATCAGAGTATGAAATGAAGGACTCTGATTGCTTGATTTTCTTACGCTTTATGTCTTATGCGTTATGCAGCGTTATGCAAAAGTCTGTGATTCGGCCCTTAATATCTCAGTCTTTCTATCGATGAAACGAAGCACACCGGCAGCATTTTCGGGCAGACAACAGATGCTACGAACTGACATGTGCAATATGTCGAACCAGCCAAACGGGAGACGCGCTTCGAGATACCGAATATTCCGCGTACTTCACGTGTAATACGACATTGTTCTTACAAAAGTCTATCATTTTTCAAAACTTGTAACGAAATAATAGACATAGACTATAATATACGTTCCATAGTCACGCTTCCCAGGCAGAAATGATCGGTCTATTATGGATGTCGATTCGATATCTATAGACATCGATTCGATGTTTATGGAACGTCGAATCAACATCTGCATACCAATCGTTTCTCTCTAGATTTTATCGCTTATATCGCTCACGGAATTATCCTTATTGTTTATCAAATGAGGACAAATCATGCTCACATTACGTGATGTAATCACAGATTTATACTATATTGAAAAATCTGTGGATTTAACATTAAAACAGAATACAATCATATTTTCGGGGTCGCCCATTTATTCAACTCGGCACTCTTGATACTCGTTCGCCACGCGATATTCACTTACGGACGAATAAAGACAAGGCGATCGCGTATATAGGTAATTCGAATGAGAAACAGCTCGCTGGGAATCTCAATCCGAGTACACATTTCGAGAAAAGAATGATTAGTCACGGCGTAGACAAAACACGAAGCTCGAACATCACCTTGCAATTGTAAGATCTTCATTAATTTTTTGTATCGATGAAATGCAGCACACGAAGAGCATTTTTCGAGCAAGTGACAAACGATGATACGGAATTGACACGCGATACGTCGAATGCGACGCGCGTACTTTGCGCGATACTGAATACTCCACATACATACCCATATACGTATAATAACGGAATATACATCGCGAAGCAAACGTTGTTTGAGTCGAAACTCCCGACATTCATTAGCATGTGATATTCACTTTCGATGAACTAAAAGACGTGAGCTCGCGAAGCGTGAATTATCCCAGACAACACAAAAGTCCAAAATCGAGACATCTAAAAGATGTCTTAAAAATATTTATTAAAAACTAAAAGAAGAGTCTTAAAGGCGTTTTTTGCCCCGATTTTAGCCTTTGTGTTGTTGACCTGGCATCTGACAGCAACGGCTCGTCTGGCCATTTCGACGCGTCGTGCATTTTTCGAGAAGAGAGACTAGCGATATTCGCTTTCAACGGATAAAAGACGCGAGAGCGCGAAGCGTGAGTCACATCCGAAGGAATGATGTGGCTCGCCGGCCACTTCGGTGCACTTTTCGGGAAGGAAACCTGGTATGTACGCCGCGACGTAAACGCGAGCGAGGCTAGAGGCTTCCATCATTTTGAAATCTTAATCAATCTTCACATCGACGAAATTTTTATATAAAAATGAAAGAATATATACAGGAAATCTTCTGGCAAGCAACGATTGCTACGAACTGAAACGCGCTTGAAAGAGAGACATCGAACAATATAGTTTTTGCGACATTGACTGTTTCACGGACTTCACATGCAGTGATGTTTTTCGTAGTTTGCCTTTCGCAAAAATGTGACACAAAATAATAGACGGGTCGAAGCGATCGCTTGTTATTCGAGACACTCCCGACACTCGTTTGTACGCGATATTCACTTTCGTCGTCGGAGGAAAAGACACGCATTCGTGAAGCGAAAATAAAGTGTGATTTACGCAAAATGACTTTTATTCATTTTGAGCAAGCCTTTTAATTCGCCAGCGAATTCGCTGGTAACACAATTTCTTTTAGCCGCTCGATTTCTATTTGCTAGCGTCTGAAATTTTGAAGTCGCAGCGTCTAGTACTCTAGTAGTCACTGCGACAAAAAGATAAACCATGACAACAACTTCTTTTGACGCTAGCTGGCTTCTCCTTGCTAGAAGCTTGACAATTTCAAAATTCGAGACGCTAGCAAATAGAAATCGAGCGACTAGAAAAAGTTTTTATTAGCAAATTCGCTATCCTGCACAATACGTGAAAAAACCATGCTATTTTGGTCAACAAAGTTGCAAAAAATATGATACGTTTCTTGTATACGTCGCAACGACGTAACGTATTAAACAATTTGTTTTAATTAATCAACTATTTATCGAATTTTCTATACATATATTGTGATTCATATTTCAAAAATGAATTTTTTATTAAAGTATTTTATTATTTTATGCACTATTATATTTTATGTAATGAATTTGGCTGTTAGTACACGTGACCTTTCACTGACATTTCGCGAATTTTCGAAACGTCGCTGCAACGTAACATGCGCCGAGTTAGCACATCATAGTAACGTGCTTGCCACGTTTAGTGCCGGCAGGGTAGCGAATTAGAAAGCTTGCTCAAAACGAATAAAAATCCGTCCTGCGCATGAGCAATACGCCGACTTATTTGCTAGTCGCTCACTATTTTACTCGCTACCATTTTGACATGGAGCTTCTTTTGACGTTGCTACTAAATCTCTCAGCTATTCGCTTGAAAAGTTGAACATGTTCAACTTTCGTGGCCCTTGTCGCAGCGACCACTAGACCGAGACACCGAGACTTTAAAATTTTAGACGGTATAAGTTAATCTAGACGCGACCGTCTAGAAGAAATTTTTCGCTGGCGAATTAAGAAACTTGCTCACAAAAAAAGCGCCGTATAAAACGAACAGCTGGCCGACTTTGGTAGCAGCAAAATAAGCTCCGTGTCAAGATGATAGCGAACGAATTCGTGGGCGACTGGCGATGGGTAGTTCGGGGTACTTAATGCGCATGCATCCTCACTAAAACTTTGACTATATTAAATATGGACTGCTAGTCTCCCCACTTTTACTATGTAAAAGACATACCTATCCCGGTGTCGCCGAATTGAAGTTGGTTGAGGTATCAAAACTTCGATTTTTAGGCTTTGCCCCAGTCAGTAAAAAAATGTCAAATATATCAAAATGTGTCAAATGTTATGTTGAAAATTGATAGGGAGCCGGAAAAAATTTCAAATCGACGGAAAGAAATTAAAAACGGACTCAGCACCGTTTCTTTACACGTCGTATAATAAACGTACGCTGATTTCACAGAAGTCTTCCCCCTCCCCGCAGAAAATTACTAACTGGGGTGTAGAGACCCTCTAATCAGAGTCGCGAAATGACGCAGGAAAGTTAGGTCGAACAACGCCATTTTTCAGCAAAAACCGGAAATAGCGAACATTATCACACTATTATATATTAGCCATGTTGGCTGTGTTGTA
>NW_012026847.1:451861-454046 GCF_000956235.1 Wasmannia auropunctata | reverse complement strand
TGACATATATTAACCTATAGACACATGGACATCTAAATACAAATGTCAAAATATATTATTAAAGTGTTTTTTTGTGAAATTTAGTATTAGATAAAAAAATTAATAATAATATATTAATTGATAATGGCATTTGACCATGGCTATTTCCGGTCTTTGCTGAAAAATGTCGGCACCAATCAAAATTGGATTCCTGATTTCGCGACTCTTATTAAAGGGTCTCTACTGGGGTGTAGTCTACATATCTTCTAGCTTGGCAACACGTATGAAGTTAATTACTATCAGTCGATACTTATATATAGTCGAAGTACTAAATGGCGACTTCATAGCTGTTTAGTAGCAACATGTAAATGCTGTCACCACAGATTTCTATAAAACAGATCGCTAACAATGCTATAGTTTGTTACCATGTTGTGTTGAAGCCAGACGCCATATTTATCCAGTAATCACATACAGTGCGTCATGAAGAAGTGTTAGTATACATTTAATAATATTGGTTAAAATTTTGATATTTTGATACGTAACCCATTACTGGGTAAAGATGACTACTACCCCCTTTCTTTTGAGTTATTTGGCTTCACTTCATTTTTTAAAACTATAGCGATCTATGATATATAGAAATCTGTGGCTGTCACGCTCACAACTTCTTATCGTCAGAAATTTGCTCTGAATCTGGCGACAAAAGAAGTTCGCGACAAGCATTAAAGTAGTCGCTCCGTGTAAACCACTGCGTTTAACGCACATTATCGCGCCCAGGTCTTTATGATCAAATTTATTGCAAGCTATTTAGAAAGAAGATTTAGAAAAGTAGAGGATAAATCATATAAAATGAGGCAATAATTACAGAAAGGAGACAGTAGCTTTGTCATTGACCACTTTGAAACGAATCCGTCGTTCGCGAGAAAAGAGACGAACCGTAAACACGAGGCTTGAGCGTCGCTTTTGAGGAAATCAGAGAAACTTTCACTTCCGAGCAAAGTCGAACGCTGGAAAATCGAACGCGGTTCGAGGAATTGAATGTTAAAAACGCATCAGGCTCGTAAATCATTCCATTTCACATCTCTGTCTCCACGATAGAAGTAAAGACTTACCGAGGATTTGAAAACACCTGGAGCCTTGGGAAGTCTCGCTGGCGCTTTCCGAGAAGAGATTAACCGCGACACCGGCAACTCGAACATCACTTTGAGATTTAGTCTTTCTAAGGATAAAATAAAAACACGAGTCCTTTTCGGGCAAGCGACGAATGCTGAAAAATCAAACGTAATATGCCAAACGCGACACATTTCGAGGAATTAAACAGAAAAAGAACACAGCATCGCGGATCATAAATTCATCACTATTTTCGCTATGTAGGATTGAAGTAATAACCGGAATTTGAAAATAATGAAATGGGAAACGGCTCATTGATCTCCTGGATGCGAGCTCACCTTCCATAAAAAGAATTAGTCGCAATGTAAACAAAATACAAACGAGATTCGAGCCTCGACTCGCGTTGGCTGCGTTCAGCAGGAAAAAGCAGCTTTGCAACTGTTGTAAAATTTTTTAATATGATTGGTTTTTATTATTCCCCAAATATTTTCTTATCGAATCTAAATATATAAACCAATCATATTAAAGAAAATTTTACGATAATTGCAAAGCTGCTTTTTCCACTGAACACAACCATTGCTTCTAAGAGCTTAGTATCTTTCTCTCTCACTCTTTCTCTTTCTCTCTCCTTATAAGGATAAAATGCAAAAACAAATTGATTTCAAGTGACGAACGCTGAAAAAGCACTAGATTTATGTATAAGTTTTATTTAATTGTGCTGCAGTGGCTTAACATCCGCGCAATCATGCGACCGAAAGTTTCCCTCCAGGCTGTTTATCGCAATTTCCCACCGGTGAAGCCGACGAAAAGTGTCACTTGCGCGCAGCAGTGGTCTCTCCAATGCAAGAGCGGTGTGTGGGGTGGTGTGCATTCATGAAAACGTGCAATGATTCTGGGCGTATGAGCATAACAATAAACCACTCTGACTCACGGAAGCAGAAGGAAGCATCCACTTGTGCAATCTCTCTTACCGTGTTCCTCCCTCGGCCGGCTTCACTCATACGCCCGCATACGGAACGGCGTCACGGCTTTACAGCTTAACTCCTTCTTCAAGTGAGGCAGAGATAGAAAGAAAAAGTATGCGAGAGAGAGAGAGAGA
>NW_012026847.1:449929-451841 GCF_000956235.1 Wasmannia auropunctata | reverse complement strand
AGAAGATGCGAGAACGACTCAGAATTAACGTCGAAAAATTCTGACGCACAATAACATATTCCGGCGGGTGTAATAGCATACACATGGTGAAAAGGACTTAATATCCGCGCGATTCTCGTAATTGCTGCACGACGGCGGAATTTATCCGATACGATTTGCGATTTCGTCACATTGCTTTGCCTTCGTTGCTTTCCCTTCGTCGACCAATTTGTCGACGCGTTTTCCGCACGACGTGACGTTCGGTCGATAAAAAAAAATTTTTTTTCCCCCAGCAAAAATATGATCGATGAACGCGCGTGGAATGCACTATAGAATGTAATCAAATTACACGACGATACGTTAATACTTTTTGTCACGTATTTATTATAGAATTAGATCGACATTATTAAATTTTTTGTTAACATAATTACAGTACATTTTTCGCTAATTGTAGCATGTTTTTGAGATCGACAGATAAATTTGATAAATTTCATTAAATAATTTTACATACGTCAATGTGTAAAAGGAGATATCAAAAAAACATTTATTAAAATTTTATAATTAATTTAGAAGTTATGACGCCAGGAGATAGAGGCTTATATCAATATAATAACGTACTGAAAAATGACGTTATAAAGAATATAAAAAAATCGTTTTGATTGTAAGTCATCTTCAGTACACAGTCAGATAAGTTTAACACAAATAATATATTATAATAATATATTATACATTTAATTAAGTATCAGGCTAGAGACCGAGAAATGTTACAAACAATTAATATATGCAAGATAACGCCAACACGGCCAAAGCGAATCTTGGTACTCAATAATATTCTAAAGTGAATCTTACAATTTATCGGTTCTTGAGCTGCGTTGAAAGTCCCACGATGTGCGGCGCGCGGTTTATTTGAACCGATAAATTGTATAAGATTCACAGATTCCGGCGGATGTTCTTATTACCAATCGGCAGGAATACTCTCGGTGGTTTTGCCTTGCCTTCCGAGAGGTGACAATCGCTTTGAAATTGATCTTAAAAATTGATTTAGATTCTAGAATATTATCGAGCACCAAGATTCGCTTTGATCGCATTGGCGTTATCTCATATTAATTGTTTGTAATTATATAATAATAATAATAATAATAACTACGCTTAGCAAGATCGTATGCCATTCGGAATCGGCGCTATACAGCAACATTTCATACACGGAAAGAACAAGTTTGTTGAAAGGTCTAAAAATTTTTCCGAATACAAATTTGAAAATAATTTTTGTTCAATAATTAAAATAATTTGTTGAAAAGTTAAAAATGATAGGCATTGCTATAAAACGTTTTGATATTCTAGTAATTATTTTGGCTTTCCAAAAAAATTATTTTCTTATCTGGATCCTGCAGCAAAATTGTTCTTTCCGTGTACAATTCCATTGCCATACAACGCAGGGAGTCCTCTGAAGGAGCTCCGCCATCGACACGCAGACGAAGTCCATTATATCTTCCCCGAACAAATCGACTCTATAGGTCGGACCCGGAAGATTCTGAGCCCAACGGTCGTCTATACTATAAAGATTGCAATGGCAGCCCTCACCCTCCGTCGCCAGACACTAGGGCCACCGTTCGCCCCGCGCCGGACACTGGTCCTCCTCAGTCCCGTGTCAGACACCAGGCCCCGTTCAGCCCTTGCGCTGAACACTGGTCCTATCTCAGCCCTCGTGCCGAACACCGAGCCCCGTCCTAGCCCCGCGCCCGACGCCGGCAGAGACCGCTCATTACCCCTCCTTAACCGAAAGATGTTCTTATATTACCAATCGGCAGGAATATACTCTCGGTGGTTTTGCCTTGCTTTCCGAGAGGTGGCAATCGATTTAGATTCTAAGTGGATTTAAACTTGACCACTGTTCCTCTTCGGTACAGTAGGGGAGACCGGGGCTCGTTGGCAC
>NW_012026847.1:449415-449909 GCF_000956235.1 Wasmannia auropunctata | reverse complement strand
TTTGTTACTATACAACATGTTATTTTGAGTAATAACCATAATTTATTATAATAAAATGATTTAAATTATATGTCTGTAAGGATGGGGCACGTTGGCTCATATTTAAGGTTAGCTTAGTTTAATTTACTATAAGAAGTGTGTAACCTTTCAATTACAACTTAATTATGATAAAACGTTTTTTATTTAATATTTCTGTATTGAAATAAGCTACATCTAAAATAGTTTACATTTATTACTCTATAATAGCATTTTGCTATTTGATCATTACAAAATAACTCTAAAAGATGTGATCTTTTTTTAATTAAATAAATTTAATTAAATACATATCTGCGATCTGTTTTTACTTCTATTATGTTTTCATTAATTTAATATGGAATTTATCGCTTAAGCAACTTACACTATGATATGTGTCAACTTACCCGGCTATCGGGGTAAATTGGCTACATTGCAGCATGTTCGTATTTCACTTACTATAAAAAACTATACAGTATACA
>NW_012026847.1:425192-449395 GCF_000956235.1 Wasmannia auropunctata | reverse complement strand
TGATGTAACTAAGATTACATCATATTACATTTAATTACATCACATTACATAAGTATTATGATGTAATCTTAGTTGCATCAAATTAAATTACAAATTATTTAATGTAATATGATGTAATTTAGTGATGTAACTAAGATTACATCACATTACTTATGTAACTAAATTACATCATATTACATTAAATAATGTGTAATTTAGTTACATACGTAATGTGATGTAACTAAGATTACATCATATTACATTAAATTACATCACATTACATAAGTAATATAATGTAATCTTAGTTACATCAAATTAAATTACAAATTATTTAATGTAATATGATATAATTTAGTGATGTAACTAAATTACATCATATTACATTAAATAATTTGTAATTTAATTTAATGTAATATTATGTAACTTAGTTAAATGTAATGTGATGTAATCTTAGTTACATCACATTGAGTTAATGTAATGTTAAATGTAATGTGATGTAATCTTAGTTACATCACATTAAGTTAAATGTAATATAAAAATAATTCTAAAATATGTAATCTTTTTTTAAGAAATACATATCTGCGATCTGTTTTTACTTCTATTATGTTTTCATTAATTTAATATGGAATTTATCACTTAAGCAACTTACACTATAATATGTGTCAACTTATCCAGCTATCGGGATAAATTGGCTACATTGCAGCATATTCGTATTTCACTTACTATAAAGAAACTATACAGTATACAGAATCGTTCCTGGCATGAAAATGTAGAGAAAGGTTCATTCTATCATATTAATATAGTTTAATCATAATAAATAGTTGTTTAGAAACAGGAATGTCTAAATTGTGAAAACTGTGCCAACGAGCCCCGGTCTCCCCTAAGCTGCCACGCAACGCCCTGCGCCGCGATCGCCTTAATAATTATATATATATATATATATATATGTATATATATATATATAATTAAATTATATAATTTATAAATGTTATTTTTCAAAGTGGAAGCAAGTATTCCAAAAGTGATACGTTTTTCAATTTTACGTCGTATATTTATTCTGCTCTACGTACGAACTGATTTTCCGTCCCGTTAAGCATTCTGGATTTAGGTGGACATGTTCTCGCTGTCGGAGCAACGAGTTCAACTTGGGTACGAAAGATAAACGCCGGGGAAATTATAGCGCCGACCACCGGGACACGGAGAAATATACGCAGGCGGAAGAAAAGGAGACCGGCGTCTCTTTGAACTATAGCAGCGTACAGGCGAGCACGGGTGAACGCGCGGAGACAACATGTGACGTCGATATAAATTACTCCACAGTTTAACGGTGCATTCCAAGTGCTGGATCTCTCCGCGAGTATATAGCAATATAATGTGGGCAAACGTTGTACATTGTGTCAGTGGCGGCGCGCAAAGACTGGCCTGGCTGTGGAATTAGTTATTACTGTGTAAGCATCGAATGTATAACGTGACTCGCGTGTACAATGTGTCGTGTAATGCACGTTTCGCAGGACTTTCCACATACGAAGTTTCCCGGTCAGCGCGAACTTAGCCGAATACACCTTGCTATGATGAATAGTTTGCGTCACGTGTGACATTTCTCCGTGCTGTGTTGAAACACAGTCTAAAGACGTTTTCGCGGCGTCAAATTTCCAAAATTAATTCATCTCTGGTGACTTTAAGCACATTATTTATCAATTAAATAATTATGCCTTGATTATCTAATTAGTATATAGAAGGGAAGAAATTAAGATGTACATCATACATGTATACCTACTTAAGAAAAAAAAGCTGGATATATGTGCTCTTCTTCCGGCAATCGAGTTCACATGAGAATTCTGCGAGCGATTACGAAGTTCGTGATCTTAATCCATCTTATACCTAACCGAAGTTGTCTTGTTCATCGCCGTCTCGAGTGTACTTGATAATTTAATTACGGTACTACTTGCGCAAGTATGCAAATTCGCAACGTTTTGTGCGGGGCAAACGCTCCGCTATGTCAGCGAAGCGATTTAATCTCGAGAAGTATATCGTTCGATGCTCGCGTAGAACGTAAGAATCGGTTAAATGCGAGAGAAGCAAATATACAACTCTCGGAAGTATACGAAACAAAGTGTATTAACACAGAATCTTTATACAAAATGCTGATAAAAACAAATCTAAGGGGGGGGGGGGAGATACGAGCTATCACCGATCTCGTTGAGCATATCTTTTCAAGAGGGAGCTCTATATATACATGTTACTACAAAAGAATTCTTGTCGAGAGAAGATTATTAAAACCGATTACTTCCCCTCTCTCTGTCGAGAGAAATCACTTTGTCCATTGCAAACTTGCAGTGCCAAACACTTTGCGCTTAAACTACAACAAACGCGCGATATAAAGAGTAGCATTTCAACGAGTTACTCTCTCGCGCTGCAACCACTTAAGTAAACGAGGAGCAAACAGGCAAAATCCGCGGCGGCGTCGCCGTTCTGCGAGACAAAGGACGCGGCACGCGAGGTGGTGGCAGGAGCGCGGGAGAGACAGGGGATGAAGATGGATCGCGTCGATCCTACCTTGCTTCATGCATTCTATGCGTCGCGATGTTTCGCAAGTTTCTCCTTTGCGCTTGAACCCCCTTCCTATGGCGTAATGTGTAACGCGCTCTCCTGAAATTTCACGAAGGCATTTAGCGCGACACCTCTGTAGCCGATAAATGTTGAAAACGGGGCGGAACGACGGTGACAGGAAGATGTAACGCACCGATGTCGGGGTGCACCGCGAGGTGAATCCGAGCGCGAGCCTTCCTCGCGACGCTATATTGTCGGGAAGAGCTTGCGTCTGTAAGTTCGCGTCGTGAGAAGCTCTAGCTGGAACAAAATGACGAGAATAATGCATCTCTCATCCCCCGACGTTTCACGTGACTTGAAGTCTTTAATTCAGGCGCAACCGCACTGCGGATTGTGAAATATTGACGATTATATTTGATGCTTCGAGTGCAATATCAAAACTGTTGTTATAAACGTGCGTGTTACAAACGCTCGAGTTGTATAAATTTGTTGTGTCGACACGAAAAGAACGGCTTTATTAAAGTATCCACATAAAAATTAGGGGCCATCCATATATTACGTGAGCATAATTTGCGGTAGGGGGGGGGGTCAGTCAAATTCTGACAAATAATTACATGGTTTTGTACATATTCTTACGTAAGATGTCTGCTGCTGTCATGAAAAACGCAATATTAACTTTACGTCGAGCATAAAAAATAATTGTCATTTAAATAATTGCGATGGCATGAATCATTTAAATAATTATCATCAAAGCATTATTTAATAATTATATTGGACGCTGAAGTTGGTTAGAATGTCAGAACTTTTTTGTAACATTATTATCATGCTTGAGCATCCTACATAATTATTTTAATGGCCCAACATAATTAGTTTCAGATCTGTATCTGGCTTAATTTTTATATATTTTTAGCACAAAACCATTCCATTTCCATATGTGTGTGTAGAGTCAAAATAAAATTAAACACGCGTGACGTAAAAGATGCATCGAAAAATCACACAAAGCTATTTTTTTAATTAACATATAATAATTATTTTAACACAGAGTACACATGGAGACAACTCATTTTTTACGCGAATATACAGTACAACAAAAATTTTATTTTATTTATTAAAATCAAAGAAGTATATACAATAATAATTTTTAAAACATTGAAGAAAACGTTTACTTTGTATATGATTGCAATTTTTTTATCTGTAACATAAAATTAATATAAGCAACGATATTGAAGGCATGTTCAATTTCCTTATTTGCAGAAGAAGCTCTCACGGTTGATCGACTCGTACCACATCATCATAATCCTCGTTGTTTTCTCTCTAATTATGTTTGGCATGAGCTTTGCCTTCGTCTTCAACTGCGTCCGGAAGCTCATCCGCGATCACCGCATTATCCAGGTGAGTGAATTTTATTTTTCCAACGCGAATCACAAGGTCTCTCTCTCTCTCTCTCTTTCTCTCTCTCTCTCTTTCTTTCTTTCTATCTTCCGCCTACCATGCCTTCAGTTACAGTAAACGAGAGATCAGAAAATGAAGTCTCTACGGAAATACGCGAAGATTTTCTGCTACATTTCAGAAAATATTTTATAAGAGTTATTACGCGGATGTTCCCCTTCGTAAATACATTCCGCATTATTTATATAAAGTTGTTGGTTACGATTGAAACTTGGTTGCAAGTTTTATTAAAAATCGACAATAGACGTTCTCTTACAACGTCAAGGTGCAATGAGAGCATTTTTTTTACGATCGCGCAATTTTTCAACGTGCCCGCTCAAAATTTATAGACTCTCGGTGACGTGACACTGCTTTGACGATGTGGCGTCTTTATTTCTCACTATGAGTTCAAGAAATGACAAAAAGTATTTATCTCTACGTTTCTTCACGTTCAAAAATTCAGTTTTGTTGGTTTATATATATAAACGTTATCTTCATTTATCTCAAATATTTCGATCCTTCAATTCATTCTCAATCTTCTCGAATAAAATATCAAACTACTTATTTTATAACAAACTATCGAAAATCGTATTTGTATTTGTTCAATTAAATTATAAAAAGGTAATGTTTCAGTTGCATGTAGCGGTTTTCCCGAATAATAATTATATCGCTACAAACATCCAAATTTCTCCTCTTTATTATTACGGTGTAATGTGTAATTTATTAAATATTGCGACATTTGTATTATAATATACAAAATTGAAATAATATGAAATATCATTAAGCATTTGTTGTTAAACATTTATGTAAACAAGTCATGGTCGGTGGAAGGTTTATTTATATATAGGAAGCTGGAAGAGATGGGAATCCTTCGTGCGCTTTTGGAAGTTTTGCTTCCCAAATTGTGTTAAATGCTTTTACACTACTTAAGTTTGTATCAATAAATAGTATAGATATTTAGCTACAATAAAAACATGCAATTAAAATAATAAATTAATATATAATTGAACGCAGATGATTTTTACAAAACTTGAAAATTGTACGAATCTACCCATCAGGCGGAGTAGCTTCGTATGTACATGTAATACGGCGCCTATGTACGCATAAAATAGCTTTGGATATAAACACAAAACATTAAAATTATTACTCTAAATATTTATTGATAATTAAAATTTAAATGAAAACAATCTTGTCAGTAGGTAATTAAACATTTTTTATAAACTTCTGCATAAAATAAACTTAATAAAATGAACTTCTTTAAATTAGTATTTAAATCAACGTTCAAACTCGGGATCAAAATTCAAACGTTTAACTAAAATAATTTTTTTTTTTAATTAAGTAACAAAATAATATATACATATACAAAAGATGCCCTCATGCTTGTGTACGAATCTACCCCAAATTCAAAAGAAAATAATTACGCTATTTTTTATAGAATTCACTAACAATACGATAAAATTAATGATTAAAGTATAATTTTAAGACATTTTACTTACTAGAAAAATATTATTCTTGTTTATAACCTTAATTAAAGATATCTAAAATTACTTTAAATACTTTGGAAAATTTACTCAGACAACGTTAAAACACGTAATATCCTGCTCTGTCAGTTTACGTAGTCCGACTAATATGAAATTTTGCTAGCATGTGGCCGCGCAATAAGATAAACTAAATATGTATAGACGTGTTCCGAATCTGCGCGATTCTTCCCGAATCACTGAATGTATGTATGTGCCTCGTGTACGAAGGATTCCCATCTCCTCCTACATGCAATGTATGTATTTTTCACCAAAATTAAAAGATTATTTTGAATAAGTAGCAAAAAAATCATAGCTTATTTTTAAAAAGAGCATTTTAAAGTAAAAATTTTTAACTTTTAAGACCTTAAGCAAAGATAACAGTTTATTTTTGTGCATTATCGTAAATGTTGAAATTATTTTACATGATTGACTTTGAAATGGTGCTCCTTAAAGTACTGTTAAAGTTTATAGATTGATAATGTTGAAAACAAAGACTTTACGTTTTAAGCTTTCCAAAGCTTTTGAAAATTGTTCTATAATTATTTGTCGCAAAATTACATAAATTTGTAATTTTGTAATTTTTTTCGTTAATGTAAAGTATTTATAATAAATTGTTAAAATTGCTTTATAAATACTTTTTGTCAAAAAGTATGTAATAATAATTTATTGTAGTATGTTAATTATAAATTTAAATGAACTTTATTGTTTCTGTTAAAATTTAATTTATTTTTGGTAATATTTATTTATGCATAGGGCATGAAGCACATAAAGCGATTCATGAGGTGTAATGAAATAATAGAGAAATTATTTATTTTATTTTATTAAAATCTACATTAAATAAATTATTACGTAATAATAAATTTTATAAATTTATTAGTCTCTACATTCAGATTTTTGTAAAATTCTATATATTTCACAAAAAAAGATTTAGTTTATTTATAATTAAAATAACTTATTGTATGAAAAATAAACATCAGTTTTCGCTATCCAGAAATACATATAGAATGAAATAAAAACAGCAATAGATGCAACAGATGATTTAAGATCAACAAAGTTTTAATTTATTTTTTGCATACTTTTATTTATTTCATGGCGCAAACAAATATTTCTTATTCAAACAATAAATAAAGTAAGCTATATATGTGACTTTCTTTAAAATTATGAGTAAAATTTTTGTAAATTGCTTTTTCTTACGTGTAGTATTAATGAAATAATGTTTTAAATAGATTACTAATAAACATTATACAGATTAATGAATTTGCAGATTAATAAATATTGTGCTCGTATTATGCATGCTCCGTCTTTTTGCTTTCTTATAGGAGCACATAAGGCAATCTAGAGAGAATCGTTTGGACGAACTGGGTCGGAAGTCAACCCCGTGTCCAATTTCGGTTTCCACAACGGATCTGCATGATCATGGCAGCGAGTCGCCTAGTTTAGAAGTCTTGCCCAGCAAAGAATTGATGCCACCCACCACCATGATACCTCAGGAGTACACAAAGGATCTCGTTCTCGAGATGACTTACAATGCGAGCGACATCACCGACATTCACCAGAGCAATAACGTGAGCAACGCTACGCAGGAACGTCTGCAGGAGTCCAGCGAGGAGCCGGAGATGCGCGACAATTGCTGCCAAACCCGAGAAAGCCTTTTTGAGCCACGGATATCGGATACGATGGTGCCGGCGATAGGTTTCACGACCTTTGGCGTGCGCGCCCCCAGTTCTCAGAACGGGACCAATTTTCACTCTCATCATCATCATCATCACCTACATCGTCAGCAGTCGCAACAGAGCCCGCAGCAGTCTCACCAGAGCGCCCAGTCCTCGCAGCCGAGCTTGCAGTCGTCGCAACCGAGCTCGCAGCAGCAGATCATCTCTCAGTGCTCGGGCTGTAGCCCGGCGTCGCGCGGGCGGGACGGCAGTATGGGCATCTGTCCGAAGCACAATCCCATACCGGCGCCACCCGGCTGGTCCACGCACGAGTCCAGCTATCCACTGCCGCAAGTTGCCCAGTACCCGGAACAGTTGGACTACCCGTCCTACCAGAGATTCCAAAGTCCCAAGCCTGGCAGAGAGTCTAGCGGCGTCTACCGACAGTCGCCCAAGTTCTTGCGACAGGCCACCGTAGGCTCCGGCGAGAGATACGGTAGTTCCACCTACGGTTCCGGCCACGGCTCCAGCAACACCACGTCCAGCACGTCGCAGCACTCCTCCGGCAACACGCCCACGAAACGTCAGCCCCAGCCGCCGCTGGACCCGAGGTATCGGGCGGAGGCGGTGATCGAGTTGGACCAGAGACGGCCGTTCAGCATAGAGAGCACGAAAAGCGCGCCGGACGTGATCGCGACGCACTGACGCCGGGGTCCTGGGGATTGGGAGCCCTACAAGAGACGCCATCCCCGTCAAAATTATTCGGCGGCGACGTGCAGCGACAGCGGGAACAATAAGGTGACCGTCGCCACGCAGAGTTCCCTCGACGACGACACCTCGATAAGCTCCACCGTGGAGGTGAACTCCTCCTCCTGATCCACGTGTCGCGACGCGCTCGATCGCGAGAAATCGGGCGAGAAATTGCATACGGTCAGTGACTTCTGTGATCGCGAGTCGTCGAGGATCGGCCAGCAGCGGTCCGAGATCGGCGATGTACCGACTCATATCCGTTCGACCGAAGAGAGACACGTCGGGGAACTCGCTGGCGAGTCAACAAAACTCGTCGACGGATCGACGACGGTCAGTGACGCGTCTGGTTTGAATTCAATCAACGTCAACGGGGAGACTCGAGTCGACGACGGTTCGATTCCCACGCCGCGCTCGATAAATCGCACCGGTTGGACGACGACGGCGGACGATTCGAGACCGTGGCGAGCGAAGGCAGCCTCTAAGCTGCGCGACCTGCCAATTTTACGACCACCGGAGGGTTTTAGGGTGCCTGTGTTCAGGTGCAGGACTCCGTCCCTCTCCTGGCAGCATTGCGGGTGCCCCTCGCACTCGCATCCACCGCCGCGGCGATCGTCGATCGCCTGGAGTGCCTTCGAGCGATGCAACGTGGATTCCATGTATCGCACCTGGCCTAATCGAGCCACGAGGAGATTCGGCCGACCTTTGAAGAGAACGGTCGGCACTCAGAGCTCTCTCGACGGCGCTAAATCGTCTCTCGGGTTTCTCCGCTGCGTTGTCAGATCGATCGACATGACAGAGAAATCGCTGGACCAAGAGATCGGAGCCTCTATATCTTTCTAGTGTTTGTTTTACGGTTTGAATCACACCACAGCCGCCATTCTCGCGTCATTGATCCTGCGCTTTTCTACACACAGTGATGCGCACACACGCTTTGACTTCACGAGTCGCCACGTTGGTTTCTCTCGAAAGAAAAAACGTGAATTTCTTCGAGCGTGGGCTCGATGTTGGTCGTATCGTCGTTAAAACGATAAAGAAGTGTACATCAATCATGTATATAGCCGTGTTTGCGGCACGTTACTACATTATGGGCGATCCAAATAGACAGTGATAACTGTCTCCGTTTACAGTTGGAACTAGCAGAGGTAAGGATAAAAAATTAAAAGTCGCGGGTTTGCGTCAGTTGGATGGAGATAAGTGCGACAGCATTGTCTGGCGGTATCGCGCGAATAAATTTCTGGAACGGAGAAGCAATTGAAACCGAGCAATCGAGAATCATGCGTTTTTCGTCCTATAAACAATCGCTGCCTTTCATTCGTTACCTGCGCGATAAACGAATCGTGAGACGGAATAAGAGGACGCGTAAAAAAGTCTAGACCCCGTAGCTTAGACTTCGGGCTAGTACTTAAGCGTGATTAAATTGAGTCTCCCTGAAGCATTCGCAATATATATATAAAGAGAGAGAGAGAGAGAGAGAGAGAGAAAAGAGAAAGAAAAGAAGAGTAACGCGCGTACAGGTCGATTCCGGGAGAAGATGAAAGGATTCTTTTGCTTTTGAACTTGCACTCGAGTATAAAGTACATTTAATAGTATTTACATATTTACATTAATAGATTATTCTAATATTTTTTTTCTTTTAATTTCTCTTTCCGAGATGTAACGACTTTGGTTTAATATTACGTCTCCAAATTGCAATGCGGAGAAATGTTGCACCAGTCGAATTAATCCTGCAAGGAAAAAATATTATATACAGCGGAGAAACTCGTTTCATTTTTATATTTAAATCAAAGTATCACGTCAAATTTTCCAAATTACTGTTACTTTTATTACAATGTAAAACTCTGCTGGGGATAATTTTATCACGCTGCGGTAAAATTTGGATATATTCGAATAATTTTCTCGAACTTCGTAATAGAGGCAGCCTTAAGATAAGAAAACGCGCTCTATCGATACTGATTATTGATTTCCGCGAAATCTCGCGGGCTTAATGGAACGTAACATATCGGGAACGGAACTTCGTTCGTTCTTACACGTAGCGCCGCCCGGGAACAGAGAGACGGGAATCGAGAGCTATTAATCACTCGTTAACCGAAGAGAAAAACAAACCTCCACGATGGCCTGCGATCTTTCCCGCTTAGCCGCAAAGAAGGACTCGAATCAAGCGGTTCGCGGGGGATTCCCCCCCCCCCTTCACGTGCGTTAGAAAACGACTAATTATTTTCAACTGGGCATCCTCTCGCCCTTGTGAATTATCGCTGCAAGCTCGCGAGGAAGAAATTCAAAGCGAACGCTTGATAAAGCCACTGAATTCATAGAACATCGCGTTTTCCCCGACATCCAATGTATTCGCCGTCACGTAATCTGACTGCGGGTCTATGCTTCGCGAAACGATACTTCTTAATTCTTTAGCAACGTTTGCGTTGCGTGCAGCGTGCCGGAAGAGACCGCGCTTTCCGATAATTCTTTCTACGAATCCATCGCGGCATATGGATCAAACCGGGATTAACGTGGAAACGGCGAAACGCGATGTTCTAACGACTTTGGGCATGTGTTCACGTTCCGCATTTAATCCTACATGTGCCGACTGAAATATGCGACGCTAGATAGAAATGTGAATTCTCGAAAGGGATGGGCGGGGGGAGGGGGTCTCACTTCCTTTCGGTATCGTTTAACGATACATCCACGGAATGCGACTGGCATCGATCGGCGTCGAGAGGAGATCGCGACGACGACACGTGTAGACGATAGAGAGGCGCGCACGACGATAATATTAGGCAAACTATTTTTACATGCGGTGGATTTCTACGGAAACGTGCGAGTCTGCGCGCGCTCGGGTCAGCAGGTAGTTCAAGAAATGCATTTATAGTTCGTAATACACACGCGCGCACGCATACACATTAATTTCACGTATGTATGTTCGTATACGTTTTACTAATTTACGCACACACGCAACGCGCCCGATCATATCAAATTTGTACATCTCCGATCGGCTGACACGCGCAGCTGTTCACGGTCCACGAGTGCGATTACTTATTTTCATCGACGTCCCCGGGAAGTCGAATATCGGACAAACGCGGCGGCCTTGCGTCTATTTTACGAGTAGCCGCTGGGGACGTCTGAAATCACACGCGGTCTGATAACCACCCAAGCATGATAGCACGAGTATATGCACATGACGGCTGCACAGTTTCCGCTGTGTCTTTTATAAGCTCTATGCGCGAACCAGTTTAAAGCACCCAATGGCTTTCCAACTGGACTGTCTGCAATTAATTCTTGTATATGGTTAATTCCTTGTAAATGTTGAAAGCAACGTTATATTATATATGCCGCTTCTCTCTGTCTACTAATTTACAATTTAGCTGTTGAGCTGAATAGTGTATGGTATAAATGAATAATAATAAGTTTTTATTTATTTATAAAGCATAGAACATAATTCATTTTGACATGACGTTTTAAATTCACGTGATAAAGTAAGTGGATTTTACATTCAGTACTTTCTCAAATTTTTCCTATTTTTCTTTAAATCTGTAAAAATATTATTTTCTATAATAAAAATTGTTTTTGTTAATTCATGAAAATACAACTTATTACTGCTTCATTCAATATGGATCGATTATAACGTTCCCTACTTTCTACTGCCCTTATTGCTTATTCATCTGATATGTCTATTATTATTCTCATTTTTTTTATAAAATAACCTCATTATTTATATTTAAATACTTTCCAGTTATATAATTTTTAAAAAATTTAGTATTATATTAACTTAATTTTTTCTAGACTTTTACCGACTATTTTTAGTTAATTTTTTTATGTGAATTATTAATAAATAATTAAATGATTAAATTATTATAAAAAATTATTTATTTTGTAATGTTGAATAAAAAAAAGTTCGTGTCTCTGTTGATAATCATTTAATTTATATTTATTTTTTTTAATTTAGAAAATAGTATGTATTGTTATTGTTACTAATGTTATTACTATTTAACGAAGAAAGTATAGAAATAACTGTACATATTTGTGTGTATTACGACGTACCTAATTTGATCTGAAACAAACTAAAATCCCTCTTTGAACGGAGGGAGGAAAAGATCGAATTTTATAGCACAACAAGAAAACACGAGTGACTTGTACATACGTATAATCGTACATATCCGGCGCAACAGTGTTACGACAATATCCGTATACTTTATTAACGAATATGATTTGTCTCCACGTATCCCTTCGTGCTATTTCGGCATTTGCTACTGCCGTTACGGTAGAATGTGTACACATACCAAAAGGAAGCAAAAAAAAAATAAATAAGTAAATACGACCGTGCGCGCGCAGACTTTTGTACCCACGACCAGATCGCTAATTAAATTAGTCAATTAAATTGAATCGATCGAGAGCGTGTGAAGAATCGCACTTAATTAACGATCGAGGCATAAGTGCAGTTTTGGAACAAGTCAAGGTTTAATCGAGTACCCGAAATTTGTGTACAGATCAACGTGTTAACGTTTAACGTGTAGAACAGAATGTACAGAGTATACACATTTGTATATAAACTCTCTACACACTACTATTAAGAAGACACACGCGAGACGGATTATAAATAAATATAGTACTTTT
The DNA here is from genome assembly GCF_000956235.1 of Wasmannia auropunctata. Taxonomy (NCBI): domain Eukaryota; kingdom Metazoa; phylum Arthropoda; class Insecta; order Hymenoptera; family Formicidae; genus Wasmannia; species Wasmannia auropunctata. The sequence goes on along the minus strand of NW_012026847.1, from coordinate 436,911 downwards.
AAAATAAACTGCCCGTATGAATTTCCCTCACCCTAATCCGAACGAGATGTATAGAGAAGCTTTTAGCGAGCTTTTAAGGTAAGTCAACTTCGAGCGAGAGGAAATCGATAACAAAGGATTTACCTTTTAGTTTTTTTATTTGCTCTTTAAAATCATCGTTATCTACGTGCTCACGATAATTGAGATATGATCGTGTTTTGCAATCTACGAGTTCTTCTTTTTTTCCCATCAATTTTTTGCTTGCTCCAACTTTTACATCTTTAATGTAAAATGCAAGTTTAGCATTCGTTTCACCTTATCTCATAATTAATCTTAAACTCAATTCGAGAAAAAAGCCAAATACAAAATTTATCCCATTTCATAATTAAGGACAACTTTTCTCCGCCGTTACAAACTTCATCCACGTCGGTCTCGCAGCTTCATATTACAATTTTTTTCCATACTTTACATGTTTTATTTTACCGCACAAGCACAATAATGCCGCACGTAAAACCAAGTAATTATGTGTAAGATGAAAAACCGTATTATCCGATAATTCTCTCAGTGGATTCACAAAGTACGGATTGTACCAGCATATTTTCTGTGTCGTACTTATAAAATAAAGAATTTATTATATTTATTTATTTATTACACGTATATAAATGTATGTATTTTTTTAATATTCTACTCGCAAAGAGAAAATGAAGAAATTGAAATTGTAATTTAACATTCATAATTTATAATACTATATTTCGTATAATAATATGTCAATTTTATAACTTTGCAATTTATATTTTGATAATTTTAAAAAATATGTTTCGTATTTAAAAATAAAAATATAAAGAAAAAGATTAAAATTTTACATCCATGTAAATCTGTTTGTAACGTTTCTTAATTTGAGTTAATTTTTTGTAAACAATAATTACATTATTAATTTAATTAAAAATTCAAAAGAGTACACGGAAAGAATGATTCTGTTAAAAGGTCCTAAAAATTTTACTGAATACAGATTCGAAAATAATATTTTGTTGAAATAAATAAGCATTACTATAAAACGTTTTGATATTCGAGCAATCATTTTGACTTTCACACAAAATGATATATTGAACAAAAATTATTTTCAAATCTGTATCCAGCAAAATTGTTCTTTCCGTGTATGGTATTAATAAATATTAAATATTTTTAAAATTTTCTGATATACATATCGTGTTTTGTCGAAGTTATTTTAGAAAGATTAAATTTTGTAGTAAAGATAAACAGGACAGTATTTGAATTGTCTTGTTTGCTATGTAATGGAGTAATTTTCACGAATGTTGCTACGATTTTTCCGAGAGACTTTACGATGAAATAAAACGACGGACGAGTAGACGCAAATAATGAAGACAAATGATGCGAGAAACTGCACACACGGAGGGATCGATGGTGACCGCGGCTTTCTACTCTCTCTGTTACACGTATATATAAAATATTTTTATATATAAATATACTGAGTATTTTAAAATTACCATTTTTTCGATGTTTACAGATTCTCTTTGACATTTTTATGGCGAATAATAATATTAATGATAAAAATATAACTATATCAGCAATGTACGCATATGTCCCTAAAATAGAATAACGCTCAGATTTGCCTTCTGCAAAGTTTTATTTATGTACACCTGCTATATAAATAATATCAAGCACACATAAATACAAATTCATAGATATACTTTTTTGATGATCGTTTACAAAATATTACACAGTAAAGCGGTCATGGTACAAAAAAGCTTTAATAAATTTCATTATTAAGAATAAATTAATTTTGTATTATTAGATAGTCTGTTTATTTTCAATTTATTAAGTAATACAAAATACACGTACAAGTCTTTAATAATAAATGTCTTTAATAAAAGATCGGGTTAATAAAATCGAGTAAACATTGATATATCTACAAACATAGAAAAACATGAGTTACAAAAATCTAAATAACAGCTAAAAATTCTCATATTTCGTAAATACGGAAAATCGAACGTTTCGAGCTTCACAGAGCTTTCTTCAGTGACATCAAGAATTTAAAAAAGAAAATATGTATAAATAAATCCGTTGAGTGAAAAATACACAATGGTAAAATAAACAGTCAGATCTTACTAACGCATTTTGCAAATATTTTATTTGTATACATGTTTTAGAGTCAAGTCAAGAGCTCACATCCAAGTTAAAAGAGACACATAGAAACGATAAATTAAACAAATACTCTCTCTAAAAATTGTAAAATACAAGGTAAGTTAGATCGTTGGAAAAGAAAAAGAAAATAGAAAAAATATAAAAGTAGTTTAAAAGTGAGCGATTGGTTAAAAATTAAATAAAAGAGTAATTAAAAAATTATAAAATTCTTAGGTAACTGTATTTTTCGTTTTCAGACAAGAAAAAGTTGGCGTCAAGGAGTTCTCAAAAGATAACCGCAGGTTGTCAAAAAGCGAGGTCAATTTAAATGTTTAATAGTTAAATTGTAAAGGCACTGATCGTGGCAAATTGATAGTTCTATATAATGTGAAAGTATAAAGTAAAAATATTGTTCTTATTTTCTAATTTGAATTTTAAAAAATGTGAAAGAACTTACGTGAATGTAATAAAATTTAGATCAAATTGAAAAAGTAGAAGATAAACGTGTCAGTATTTTAAACCGGAGATAAAACACCTTCCGCCGTGCGATGTATAATGTGTTTAATAATTTCAACTTTTAGCTTGTTACACTTCGTAAAATTATCTGCTCTGCTAGAGAATTATTCAATTTTTATTGTAAGAGATCTACATTTATACAGATTATATCCAACGTTTCGTACATGTGAATCACAGTGCGCATTATACAGCCCACACCAAAATAAAATCTTCAAAGTAAAAACGCGTTTTATGTATATACATATACATACATATATCAATCGAGATAACAAAACCGATGGGATTTTGATTTCTCGGTGCTTCCTGGTTACAAATACGCGCGTGCAGTCCCCCTTCATGAATTTATTCATAGCAAATATAAAACTATTCATGAACTAGATCCGAGTGTGTGGTGTGTCGCCGGTCGAATCGTCGCGGAGAAATGGCGCGTGAGTTACGCCGCTCGCGCTGTACCTTTGCGGCGTACTCGAGGCACAATTTATCGCCGCGGTGACATTGAGCGTGCATAACGACGAAAAGTTTCGATACGCGACGGGGGAAGCGGCAGTGTGGATACAACAATTTTTCGTACGCGCTTTCGGCCAAATACAGCCGTGCCCAAAAGCGAAAAGCTAAATAAATTCTAGCAAACAGGTCAGCTATTAAAGAAAGCTCATGCAGTCAGTTTTTTAAATACTTTGATGTTAATTATATTTAAATATTTTTTATGAAAAAATTTGTATTTTTAAATATTTAAAATTAAATAACTAAAATTTTGTATTTTTAAATATTTTAAACATTGCCTAGTTTTAGACATGAAGAAGAATTTTTAATTTTTAATGGGCTCTCTTTATTATTTCTTGTATTTCTTCTATTATTAATAACTTATTACAAAATTTTATTGTATACTTTTACTTTAAAAGTTGCCTAATTTTATATATAAACATTTATATTAAAAGAAATATAAATAAAAAAATTACAAATTTAACTTGAAGAAATTGAGGCTTGTATAATGAATAATCATATAAATAGCCGATAATGCCATTTCGAGCCGACACGGATGTTGGCGTGTAATAATTTTTACTGTTACAATATCGAGCTACATACAAACTGATGGGTGCCGCATAAACTGCAATCGGTCTTGAAACACAGTTTTTACCAAAAGCCAGAATCCACTGTAACAAATTAAATTGTCAAACAATTTAACAATTTCGATGCTAATAATCATCTATTAAGAATCTTCTCCCCCCAAATCTGTAAAGAATTTATTGCAAAAAATTTTTAAAAAATTACATTTTCTTAAATCATATTCTTTGCAAGAATTTGTTTATTTGATTTAAGTAAAAATATTCAATTAAAAAAAATAGATTATTCTTCTCACGTAAGATAAATAATCGTACAATATGATTAGTCAATTTTCTTAAATCTTAAATCTTAAGTTTCATTGTAGACGCCACATTAGTTGTATCTTAAGATATTAAAATGGTCTTAAAATAAGAACCAACTATGAATACCAGTCATAAAATACATGACGCTCTATGTATTAAAAACATTAAATTTTTCAATAAAATATATACTTGAAGTAGATAATATTGTACATATTATTAATTTAATAATAAGCTTACACAAAAATAACAAATTCAAACTAAACTCTTAATTAAAGTTGCTCACCCGCGAACAGTACGGCACCGCCTCCAAATGGACTATTTCTCGTAAGTAAAAAAAAGCCGCACAGAATAGATTAAAAATTGCGACATTGTGAGATTTTTAATCTATTCTGTGAAAATATGAATAAATGAATATTCACCGATATTCTAATAAAATTCCTTAAATGCGAGTTCTCCTTCCCCTTTTCAAATATCTATATATATGTATATTTTTTAATATCTACATATGTACATATTAAAAGTCACTAAAAATGTATGTATTTTGTACTTTTCATGACGACTGTACAAAAACGGGTCCTCGTATGTTGTGCATCCATTTCGTCAACTGTTTGTCAACGCTAACTAAATATTTTTACCATACAGAAGAGTTGCTGCAGAGTATACATACAAATATTCGTCAGCAGAGAAATGGCAACGTTCATCTCTATAGTGCAGCGCAATGTGTTATGAGTTTTAAGTCCTAATATAATCCAAATGGGTTTCTTACATTTGTTATGGCTAAAATATTCTCGTCCGAAGTGCAGAGATATACTCCAAGTATCCTTTTATTAGTCATAGCAGATTTTATGAGTAAGAAAATATCATTTGCGATTTGTGTTAAACTAGTGTTTGAATTGCATTTATAAGTTATACAATCAATTATATATTTTACTGTATTATTTTTCAAATAAATTAAAATGTAATAATTGTTAATTAACTATGAAAAATTCATAAAATTTTTTGTTCACAGTGTAAGTAAAATGACAGAATTGTGACAGAAATTTTCTGGGAAAATGGAATGATTCTATGTAACAAAAAATTCTCAAATACTTACAATACCAATGCACTACAACATACTTTTATTTAATCGTTAAATCGGATTGCACAGCCAAACTTTTTTATATATATGTATTAACTGCAGTGCGCGCAATGGCTTACCAAAGTTGAAATTAGTGATATCTCCGGGAGTAATCTGGATTACACAACTCGGAATAATTAACAGAAAATAAAGTAATTAGCACCACGTTCGTTGCATGTTCTGATTAAATTTTCGCCTGTTGGCGGTAAATGGAAAGACTACAGTTCGGCATTCGTAGAAAATTAAGAATCAGAAAATATGGAATACGCGAGCAAAAAATATCGCACAATACACGATTACTTTGCAAACGCATTTCATTATTTCCCTACGGATAACCCCGCGCGTACGATCGCGAGGAGTTCGCGTTTAACGCGCAAAATCGAAATCAAATGCAAAACACGAAAGTTATAATCCGCAATCAAGATAGTAAAGTTCCATCTCGTCGCATCGCGTCCGTTAATGACGACGTTTCTTTGCACGGTCAAAGAAACTCCTACACGTTTCAGCTCATTAAATTTCACCGGACACCGGAATATCGTCCTCAAATACTTGCCTGCCATGTCGATATCCCGCCGACACTGAGGCAAAGAATAAGAGAGAAGAATGAATTATGTGTCATAGAACCTTTCCTCGCTTCTCGCTGCTCCAGAGAGATGAGCATTTAATTTCCCTTTAATGAAGTGTACTGAGACCAGGCGAGTTATAGGAAAAATAAATTTATCTTAGAGCGTATAATAGCTCGTTATTATTATCGAGACAAATGCTTCTAAAAAATATAATTTTATTTAAAAAAAAAACTTAACATTTTTAAATGCAATTCCGTTAGTTAAGAAAACACCTATATTGGTTCATGTAAAAACATGTAAAACGGCTTAAAAAAATCACCGTGCTAAATCTATTTCATTTGCGGAACGCGGAATTAATACACAATTCCTCAGTAAGCTTTCAAGACACTTTTTTTTACCCGAAACTAGCTAACGGAATCGTTTCGTGTATAATATCACGCGTGAAATCTTTAAATATGGTGTATTAAACATTGTTACGTGTATCTTGTGTACTGCAGGGGCCCAGCAGAATACTCAATCTTTAAGAGCATCAGAGTAAAATTTCTAGCGGCATAAACGCCAAGATGAGCCAATTTCACTGCGTTCGCGTAGAACAAGAGAAAATTCCACCGCAGAAAGTATCTACATTACCTAGGATTAAACAGTGCTTGCGTAAGGTGAGAACGTTTTCTGCAGGAAACGAGCCCCCTCCGTCCATTTTACGACTTTTATCCTTCGTAATACATTTCTTAGCCGGAGAATTGCAAACGCACCCCTCCTCAAGTCGCGCCTGTATAAGTTAAAACTATTCTTCGGTAACTCAGTTATTGTTTTAAGCGTGTTTTATTCTCTGCCATAATCACTATTATTATTTTATTACATCTTATATGATTGGGGCAATATGATTGAATGTATTTTTATAAGATATACACATACATATATGTACATGTATAGAACTTCTAAAATATTCTCAAAACATTATTGAGAAGATGTTATTATATTAATATAATATTAAATATTAATATGTACCTTTATTTATCGGATCAAGATTGAAAAATATATTGAGATTTTAACGCTTTTCTTCTTCTTTTTTCAACAATGTCTCAGATAGACGACTGCTGCTTTTCATTCGTTTTTCTCAGAGCTATCACTTCTCAAACCTATGTACGTATGTAGCAAATCGAAATATCGAGTTAATCCACTTTTGATTCGTCTCTAAAACTGTATATATGTAAATCAAATAATTAGATCACACTACTATCATTACAGATACCCGCAGGCAGAATTTATCTTTACCCTCGTCGAAATTTAATCTTACTGCTCCTGCGTCGAGAAGTTCGAAGAGGAAATCTGAAAGAGAGGTCAGACAGGTGTAGGTCGGGTTAAACTTACACGAAGCTTACTAGAGAAACATGAGAAGATCTGCATCGAGAAACATTATCCAAGTTTGTGTTTCTCTCGCATGTCAGGGTTTTTTTCAACTGATATGTAATAAGATTTTAAAACGCATAAATATAGATTCATATATAATTTCTCGTGATAAAATATATTATTTGTGGAATAAGATATGTTAATTAATAAAGCGTATCATTAAATTTATGAATATTAATTGAAATTAAGATAAATATAATTATTATTTTCCGGTATTAAGTTTTGTACAATAGATACTTTGAGTAGATGCAACCGCATACACAGTGTCAAATTGAATATGAAGAAAAATATATTATATTAAAATACGGGATAATAATTACGAGTGTATTGTCTGTATATTTGATATAAGTTTACCGTCGGGATTTTTAATGATTCGGCGTCCGTTGCTAATTCAGTATGTACCATATGTATAAAGGTTTTGTTATACTGCCATAAAAGAATCAGAGATTTGTTACTTGCTCCCTTTAATGTTCCTTCTCTAATGAATGATAATTATAATTTTATCAAGCGGCAAAGAGAATATACTTTTGTCTTTTTATAAAAAGATTATAGAAATAATTCTAAAAAGATTGTAGAAAGACAAAAGTATACTCTCTTTGTTTCATGATAAAATTATAGTTATCATTCATTAGAAAAGGAAACATGTAACAAACATCTGATTCTTTTAATAGTAAATTTAATTTAGTTTTAGCTTTATTTCATTTATTTCATAATAATTTATTTTATTTGCAAATCTATTATATTCTTAAAACAATTCTTTTACCTTTATTTATTTTATCAAAATCTGTTATATTATTAAAATAACCATATTATTATTTATACTATTTACTTAAATATTTACTATACATGATTAATGCGATTGCATGAAAGTTAATAAAAATTTTGATATTACAATAAAAAAGTTGGAAACCGTAAGACTGCATTGTCACAAGATCACCCGCTCCGATGGCGACACTTTTTTTCCTAAAGTCCTCACGATTCCTCGAGAGGATACGATAATCGGAATAAAGTAACTGCGATAGAGTCCGAAAAAACCAAGAGAAATTCTCCAGTGATATGCGGGCGGTGACGAAGTTCGCGAATTACGACTGCAGAAGTCCCGTGGCTGGCTGGAAAAAAGCGGACGGTATAAAGGGCGCAGCTTTCCGCTCCTTCCATCTGTATTTATCGTCAGGCAGGTTACGGCACGCGAAGTCGAGAGTTTTATGCTCATTGGTGGATCGTGTCTTTATGACGCCTCGCCGTAAAATAAGCATTCCCGAAGCTTTCCCCGGAGGAGGAGGAGGAGGAGGATGCCCGACTTCGGCGTTCGTGTAACGCCGAAGGAATCGCGGGTATGGACTTTCTATAACATTACGTCTGTGTACAATATACGTATATAGTACACACGCATATAGGAATACCAGGCATTGCAGTAAATCTAGCTCAATGTGTTACAAATACGTGTATATCCACTGGAAATATCAACTGGAAACGAGAACACTTGAGATATTATTATTATTTTAAAACGAGACAACTAAGAAAACATGCTCTCTTTTATGCGTAAAATACATATAAATATTCATAGAGCATTAATTTTTATTTTTAAATGTATAGGTTTACCTCAATATTTCAATACATCGATATTATAGGAAAATACATTTTAATTCGCACGGACGATATAATAACTAAATTATCTAGAGAGAGAAAAAACTAATTAAAGAAAACTCGTCTTTCTTATTCCATGTCTGAAAACGTATATATAATAACGTATATATAATAACGTGAATCTTCCTCTCGTTTGCACCAGCAAATGAATCTCTTTCTGGAGGTAGCACGGTCGTAAAATAAATTTTGCTTTTCTTTCGTGCCTCTACATTGAAACGAGAAAGCTGTAGAAGCGAATATTTCGATATTCAGACGTGAAGCTCACGCAACGATGCTGTTATTTAACACTGCTCGCGTTACGAGCGTTACGCGAATTTTTTGCATTGTTGTAAATAAACAACAACGAAATTTATGAGAGAAACGCAATTGATTGTACTTACAATTTCATTTGAATAAGCTCAAGCTCGAAATTAACTTCAGAATCGCGTTAGCAACTTTGAATCCGAAAACGTTCGAGAGTTGAAGGTTCTTTACTACTTCTTTTTTTTTTTGAAGGATTATACGAGATAAATTTCTCGCAGCCATCCTTGACGGGCATTAAAAACCTTAAATACATTTAAGTCATACTTGATATATGTGCAGAGAGATCTCATTACAAGTTGCTACAAACTTTTCAACTAATATCGACAGGAGTAAAAAGTTTTACGTTTTGAAATCTCTTTTTTTTTATAAATCTGGATGTTTGTATTTTAATCTAAATATATATTTTTATAAAATTACTTCTTATCGCACTCTCATCACTAAATTTACTTTAGTTTTTCGAGTCTTTACTAGAGTAGTCGAGAATTTTAATGAGATGAAATAGGTCAGTGAGGGAGTACGTAAAATTCGCAAAAAGTCGATTGAAAAACTAAATTTTACGACTGAGAAAAATCAGTTCTTGATGCCTTTTGCTGTGCGTGCACTTTATTTTATGTAAGTAATATATAAAACTGCGACGAGGGAGAGCAGCGTCGCGGTGAATTTCTCCGCCGAATTCTTCTCTCCGCTTCCTCTCGGCGCGACTTCTCGTCTACGACGAGGAGGAACGGATAGTAAATTCGTTTCGTCGAGAGAACGTAAAACTTCATTGAAAGTGCATTTGTCGCTCGTCCCGGTATCTCCATTGCCCGGGGACGAATTTACGCTCATTGGAAGATCACGATTTCATGACGCCTCGCCGTCTAACGGACTGACATATGGCGCACTAAAGACTGCACCTTCCAGAACGACGGCGCTCGGTGGCGTCGTTTTGCACGGCCTATTGGAAAATTGCGTTCCTTCCTCCCCCTCCGCTCCCTCGCGCAGCTTTGACCTGACAAGGCCATTACCTTTCGAAGACGGCGTATTTTCCGATCTGTCTCGCAGGGCGGCATAAATAACACGTTAATGGCTCCGCCAGAGGCGATCGAACCAATTATTTCGTTCATCGGAGCACCACGAATTCAATGATGCGTGTTTCTTGCTAATGTTTCATTAATGGTCTCATTTTAATGGCCATTATACGCAGCGGCCCCGGGTTATAACGTGTTTAATGTTCCGTGGTGCATCGAAAGTTTGATTGCCAATAATAATCAATCATTTAAAACCGAAAGGCTGACAAATTTTTAATTATGCCAATTATGCAGCTGGTAAGTTATTTTAGACTTACATCATGTTGAAGTGCACTCATAAAATATAGGTCTGATTTTGATATCACTATAGTATATATAATAATATAAGTTTAACATCATTGATGTTTAGATATCTAATTCTCATCATATTAATGAATTCATTTATATAGTTATGTTTATATAATTTTCACCATATTCATGAGAATTATAGTAACACCTGAATTCATTTATATAATTATATTTATGTAATTCGCATCATATGTTGTGATGAGAAATATAATTATGTAAATATAACGTGAAAGGTGTTAAATTCACACCAGTGTCAAAATCGCGTCTATATTTTTAAGAGTGTAAGCAATCTGCTTACGTTCAAACATTTAAGCCACATTTAAACGTTCAAATTACAAATAAATCTTTTAGTTTAACTTGGAGCATCAAGAACGGTTCACGAAGCGCGCCTGAAAAATTGCATGCTTCCGAAAAACAATATACGGCCATTAGCCGTCACCTACCGGTATATCCCTCCGTATTTCATACGAAGCGTAAAAGCGCTAACAACCGCTGCAGAAGGCGTGGAGACTTATTTCGTGCAGGAGCGCGCGAGTGGACAGCGATTTAATTATAACGTTTATAAAAGACGCGGCACTCAGAAAGCTGAAAAAAATTTACATAATGTCAAGAAATATTTAATGATGAATATCACATCGCCGTGAAAGGCATGAAATTTACTTTAACTTAATTGAGCTGTAATTCCGACTCTGGAAAGCTGTATGCACGAATTATCATTACGACTTTTTCTACATCCTCTTGTAAGATTTATAATTACGAGAAATGAAAATAAAATTGAAATAATTTCAATTTATAACAGTTTCAATTTGTATAACTTGCTACGCCGTTAATTCCAAGTTTTTAACAAGTAACGAGTACTTTGTAGGTTGACATGTATTTTTCGATGCATCAATTTAACATTTTTATGTATTAAAGGGAGTTTTACCTTTGCCGGCCATAAAATTAGTCCTTTTTTCATGAATTTTTTAAAGGAAATCTATTATATACAGTAAAATGCGGGGTTTTGCATAAACTTATATATTATTTTAACAGAAAAAAAATATTTTTTATTTATATTAAAATATATTTTAATACCTCCAAATAGCGGTTGAATGTGGCATGTTTTTTAAGCTGACGGAAGTAATTACGAAAAAACGAATTAAGATAACGACTTGATTCTTTTTTCCTCTTAATCCTAATACTTTAACATATGGCGTGAACTAAAATGATGTCAATTGCCTGAAATTTGTAAAAATGGTAGCATTTAAAAAAAAATTTTTTGCCCTAAAATTTTTTAAATTTTTATTAATAACAAATTGAATGTTTGTTATTAAA